>NW_005187571.1:482299-494687 GCF_000239375.1 Pundamilia nyererei | reverse complement strand
GTGTGTGTGTGTGTGTGTGTGCTGTCATTTCTGTCTTTTATAACAAAGCAGGAGCGTGAAAGAGTGTGATACCTAATCAGCAGTCTTCAAAAATGGATTCGTTAAATCATGTGATGATCTCACAGCAGCGCTTAGGTGACTGTTTTTAATTTGATTCTCTTTGGATGACGTCTTTTAAACAAATGTGCCTTTTTGCGTGTGGTTAGTTTAGCAACGATTGGTGACTAAAGCAGAGTCAAGGATGCAATTTACATTTTTTCCACATTAGTGCGAACACGGAAGGCGCGTGTGCCTGTGTATGTGTGTTTGTTAGGCTTGTATTTTGTCGTAATGAGGAAGGGATGCAGAGCAGTAAAGAAAACGGAACTGCTATAGAAGGCAGGGGAGACAGGCGGGTCGGTTTAAAAACACGAGTGGGAGGGAAGAATGCACCCCCCGCAGCCCTGACCTTTGACCTTTGCAGAATGTAGGCCTCAGGGGCAATCTCACTCCTGGGGAGAGACAATGCTGCAGATACCTATTGAGCCTGGCTTTTTACTCCTTTACAATGCCCCCCACCCCTTGCTCCCCCCTTCATATCTATATATGTTCATATGTTCATATCTCTGCAGTACGTTAATCAACTCCTGGCTGTAGCTGCATATTTAGCTTCAGTGGTTAAAAATATGATATCAATCTTCTCATCTGACCCCACAGCAACAAAAAAAAAGAAAAAAAGAAGAAGATAAGAAATCTAATATTGGTCAAGCTCCTGTTTCACATATTGTGCTACTTTTTACTTTTATCCTGCTGCACTCGCTACCAGCTGTGGGAGAGCAGGAAAAGCCTCTTTTATTGTTCTGTATTGTGTCCGTGCTTCCTATCACTGTTTCTGCTGTTGTTTAAAAGCCGGACGACTTCCTCCTCCACCTCATCTGCGTACAGTAATATTCACAAAGCCCCGGCTGCTTACCATGCAGTTCCTTCTGGTATCTGTGCTCTGCATAAATATTTGTTTGCATCAATAGCTGTATTGTACCGACAGAGAGCCAGGGAGGGAGGAAGAGCTTGCACGCCCCCCCCCTTCCACCCGAGCGTGTGCGTGCTATTGTTTTTTGCTGTTCTGAGACAGGCAGTACAGCGACATTGTGGCCCACCTCTCGGCTGAGCTCCACCCATCCTGCTCTTAATGTGCCGCTTCCATCTCACCATGCATCATTCTGTCCTTTATCTCTCCTCCTCTATCACTGGTTGCTCTTTGTATTGTCATTGTGCTTGTTATGTTTTGGGTTTTTTCCTGTGCATACTCTCTCCTTTTATGTTCTCCTCCCTTCCTCCTACAGCTGCCTCCTCGTGTTTCCTCTCTGTGTGTCTCTGTATGTGTTGGCTCATCGGCTGACCTTCTTTCTCTCCCTTCCTGTACTTAGAATACTCTGTCTCTCTCCCTTTACATTTGCCTCATGAGGACTCTGCACCGGCTGAAGTTGATGAGCTCTCCCAGCCTCAGTGAGCTGGGGAAGAGTGAGAAAAGTTCGCCGGAGGACCGAGGGGAGAAGCAGAAGAGGGCAGGAGCCAACGCCACCTGGAACAGGTACACAAGATATGACAAAGGTAGTGTTTAAATGTGTGTGGAGATTCTTAATTTACACCAGCTCGTGTGTGTGTTATGTTGCAGCATCCATAATGCTGTGATAGCAGTCTTCCAAAAGAAGGGCTTGGCGGATAATGAACTTTACGTTCTTAATGAGGGTGTCCGGTGAGTGTAAACAGCCACACTCACCCACTCACTGACTCACTCACTCGCACACAAACACTGCTCTCAGAAAACTTCCTTATTTTAGACCGTTGATGTCATTTTGTGCTGTAATCGTTGTAATTACCGTGTGTGCTGTATGTGTTGACTGAATGTTTTCTCGTGAACGGGTTTGTTTGTGTGTGTAGTGTACAGCATGTAGGCTTGGGGAGTCATGTGGTCACGTCAGATATCTCATTATCTTTCTGAACCAGACCCATCACTTGTATCCGCTTCCATTATAGCTGGGTAAACATATTTCTAGAAAAGTCACAAGGAGGTTGACACATTTTTCTATAACTACACAGACGGCTCTGAACATAACATGGCTGCCAAGCACTGTTTTTACAAAGTTATAAACACATAATTAGCCCAACACCACTTATTATCTTTCTAACTGTATTTATTCATTTGTCCCTTTTCCTCAGACATCTTTTAAAGACTGAGCTGGGGTCCTTTTTCACAGAATACCTTCAGGTAATGCACCTTAAATAAAACAGGACGTTTATTTCAGATGTATTAAATTCAGAGCTCTTTGAGACGGGAATTGGAGAGCAGTTCTACAGTGATTCATAATTACTGGCTTCTTTTCACAGAATCAGCTGCTAACGAAAGGCATGGTCATCCTGCGGGACAAAATAAGATTCTATGAAGGTAGGCAATCTTGAAATTAATAAATAAATAGAAATTAGCATATCTCACTGGAAATCAGCTTAATTCAGCTTCGAGCATGTTCCTTTGGGATCCATGCAGGCCAGAAGTTACTTGACTCTCTGGCAGAGACCTGGGACTTCTTCTTCTGTGATGTTCTCTCAATGCTGCAGGCCATCTTCCACCCGGTTCAGGTAGGCGAGCATCTCAAGAGTCTGATCTCCGTCCTAGCCCTTTATTGAATCGATGCTCAGTCTGTCTGCTGTTTTCTGCGCGCAGGGTAAGGAGCCTTCTGTCCGACAGCTCGCCCTGCTGCACTTCAGGAACACCATAGTGCTCAGCGTAAAGCTAGAGGACGCCCTGTCTCGCCCGCGGGCCCGTGTGCCTCCCTCTGTTACACAAATGCTGCTCATCCTACAGGTAGGCCTGCAGGCATCAAGCCAAGCTCATGGCTTCCTTATGTGCTGCTCAGCACCGAGTCTGAGTTTGTTTCCAAACACCTGCTGTTGTGCATTTTTGGCCCAGCTTGTTTCTAACATTAATGAAAAGGTTTAATTGTATTGCATTATTCTGAAGGTGTTCATGAAGATAAAGAAGTACTACACTGCTGTTGTTTCTGAGTAAATTACTTTTAGTTGGGCGTATCTTCATAAAATTTACTGATTATTAGTTGATCTGCTGGTTATTGGTTGTGACATACTGTGTTAATGCATTAGTTTTTAGTCATGCAACCCAAACATTATTCAAACAAATATATATTTTTATTGTCACAGTTTTTTTCCTCTTCTAAACTTAAGCACCAACAGCCCACAGGGGTGATCTGTGAGTATGATGGTGCTAAATATAAAATTTAATGCCTGTGTTTAGGGGGTCCATGAGCCGCGTGGTGTGACTGAGGAATACCTGAGGTTGGAGTCACTGATTCAGAAGGTGGTCTCGCCCTATTTGGGCACCCATGGGCTTTACTCTGGAGATGATGCTGAAGCTCACTGCAATGTTCTGGGTGAGGCAGAAGCGGGATAAAAATAACAGTTTTCAGGGTTGAAGTGTTGGTGAAGCTTAATAACGTCTTCCCATCTTTCCCTCTTGTGTTTCAGAGAAGCCTTGGGGCTGGTCCAAGTCAGCGGATCAACCGTCTAAAAACCCCGTGGTACGATCAAAGAGCTACAATGTTCCTTTGCTGCTGACCCCAGTGGCTGAGTATGACCCAGATGCCAACTCGGTTGGCAGTGGAGGAATTCGGCGTCACTCGGCCTGTGAGATTACATCGTGCCTGGAGGAGCAAGGACTGGCCTATGCTGACCTGGCCCCAGGATCAGAACTGTCTGGCTCCTCCTCCAACAGACTGTGTGTGGGCTCTCAGTTCAACGGTACGACTGTAGTCCTCACTGTGTTGATTATTATGAAGCATCATTATATGCTAAACCTTAATAATCCACTGTTATCTCCTTCATAGGTATAGTACAAGCTGGAGCCAGTGCCATGGACTTGCCTCTGCTGTCTCCCTCCATCCTCCCGCTTCATTCCTCAGGAGCTCTCCATGGCACCGAGGCCACAACAACAATGACTGATCTCAGTAAGGGAGCATCCTCTACGCCGCCCAGTGAATCATCCAGCCCTGAAACCATAATTGGACAAGTGCTAGAGTCTGCAGACTCAGGCCCAGACGGGATATTTATTGATTTCCCATCTCACTCCTCAGAGGTGATGGGGCTCAGCCTCAGCCACGAGAGCAGGCAGAGCACTGTGTAACTGTGGTTGCCTTTAGGGATGCACCCCCCTATTCTGGAGGCAAGAAATCGTACATTTTGAATGGGTACCATCTTACTGTTTAGCTTTGGGTTTTTTGCTGAAGTATGATAAGTTTCCCTGACTAGTTTCTTCCAAGTGCTTTCACTTTTGAATGAAATTTTCATTCTTAAAAACAAGAAAAACACGATTGTTAGATAAGTGGTACTGCTATTAAAGGACTCGAGGATGCATCTGATGGTACTTCACATTTTCACTGTTATCAACAAAAAATCTCTTAAAAAGACTACAATGAGCAATGAATTGATGATTATGAACAAGTGCTCCATTGTTTTTTGAACATATCAGTAAGCCACACACTTGGACTGTAACGTTCCTTATTTCTTTTGTTTGCATTTCTACTTTTATGCACTACAGAAGTGTTGGCTTATATTATATGTAAAGTGAAACCACAGAGCAGTCTCACTATTTCATAGCCACCATTGACTCACATCTTTTAGACTGTTATTTTGAAATATTACCTTAAAAAACTGCATAAAAAGTTTAGTTAAATAATAAATTAATGTTTTAAAAAGTTTTTTCCCCCCCGACGTTATACATTTACCACCATGTTTGCTGTTGCAGAAAAGTGTCGCTCCTATAACGTCTCTGCTGTAACTTGGTTCTAAAGACTTGGGTCTAGGAATAAATGAGCTTAGGTGAGAGTTACACCCAGACTGATACACTGTTTATTTTCTTGATGGGTTTTGTCAACAATATAAAAACTAATAAAACTACGGAGTGTTATCAGACTTATCCGTTGCCCCACAGAGGTGCTCTTAAGTAAGAGCAAAATTTGAAATGATAAGGATTTTCTTATCTCTGCAGAGGAGAAAGCTGCCACAGTTACCTAGAGAAACCTTTCATACACAATCCATTTCGTGGATTTGCTTTGCTTTGTAAATGTGTAATGTCGAACAGTTTCATATTTTTTGCCGGGTAGTAATGAGCTCCTCTGCTCTCATGCGTCAGCGGCACTCGTAGAGTCTTTTCAGAGCAAACATCAGTGTGGCGGCATTTTGGCGAACAGGACAATGTTTATTGTTTACATTTAACAAAGATATGAAGATTTTGACTGAATGTTGTCTCACACACTGTATTTTGCACCACCACTATCTTGTAAATAAAACTGCATTGTTTTTATTTGTATTTTTTTTCCAGAAGCTGTAAAGTGAGCATTTACCTTGAAAAGAACTTAAATTTTAATAAGGGCTTTTTAACTGAATCTTTTTCAATGATGTTTTACCTCAAGCGTTTTGTACTTTACTTTTTTGACAATCTATGATGTCTCTGGAGTTGTACTTTGTATTAATTTGTAATACTAGCCCAGTAAAAGAGAAATAAATGCATTTGAGGATTATAAAAAGAAAACATGGTGCATCTTCTTCTGTTTTAAAAAAGCATTTTATTAGAAATAAATGTCTGCTCTGCCTTTGTACAACACATATGTTGGATTTTAGGAAGGGGGGGGGGGGCTCTGCAGCTGAAGCTGGATTATTATTTATTTATTTAATTTATTTATTTATTTATTTATTTATGTTTAGGCAAGTTCCACTTGCAATCTAGGTTGTAACCAAGATTGTAGAAATCCCCCTCCCTAGTTTAAACCTGTACCACTTCAATAAAACAAAAAACAAACAAACAAAAAGACCAGGAAGAACACATTATTTACATTTTATATTTATAAGTGTGAAATGCTGAAGTCAGTCAGCTTTCGTTTTATTGTTAACTCCCCTCGGGTTAATCTTGGAACTATTAAATCCTTTCAGCTACATCATGTAATCTTTATCAGCACAGCAGATGGTGTTTGCTGAGTTGCTGGAGGGAAGAAATCAAGTAAGTCGACCTTTAAAAAAAAAAAAAAAATCAAGCATTTGTTTGGTTAGATCCCCACTAGGTTGCTATGAGTGGGTGAAGCCCCAATCCAAAAACATTGACAAAATCACGGTTTTGTTTTGAAAATGATAAATGTAATTTTATTTAGGACGTGCACTTGTTTTGAAAGGACTAACCGGAAATGCAGGGTAACTGTCGGCTGTATGTAGCTGAAAGCTAACGTTTTGTCGCATTTCTTCGCCGCTGTTTTCAGTCTGTCTGCTATTTTGGTATTTGTCTTCGTTTGAAGAGTTTGTCGTTGAAACCCCGGGTTAAAGACATCGAACTGACTCTGCTGCTGAACTCGGTAAGACTGTGAACAGTGGGGTCAGTTTTACAAGTTAGCTACAGCTTGCTAACATACATTAGCTTCATGTTTGCTTTAATACTGAGTGGAAGTATCAGGAGATGGATTTCTCTACAAGACCCGTGAGGGTCTGCTTCCTAGTGGGGGAGGTCTAGTTTTCAGTCATGTGTTTATAATTAAGGAGTGACGGGCCTGTGCTGTCTTCTGCTGTGTTTTCAGATCACCTTGACTGTGCTTCTCCTCCTCCTCACCTTCTTCAGTCTCTCTGGGTGTGGGTGACACTGGCTCTGTGCCAGTCCTCCACAGATGAAGATGTCCCTGGCCCAGCGAGTGCTCCTCTCATGGATATTTGCTCTGATCTTCTTGATCCTGCTGGTCCTCAAGCTGGACTCCAGAATCCACTGGAATTGGTTCCTAATCTTCCTCCCTGTTTGGACCTTTGACAGTATCCTCATCCTCATGCTGATAGTGAAGATGGCAGGCCGCTGCAAGCCGGACTTTGACCCCAGGGAGGGTGAGCAGAGCTTGAAGAGGAGGCTGTGGTACCTAACAGCCCTGCTGCTAAAGCTGGCCTTCTGTCTGACTCTGTGCTCCCGCATGGAGGGGCACACAAAAGTGTGGATCAGTGTGGTCTGCATCCCTCTGTGGGTGCTGCTGGGTGGAGCACTGATAGAGCTGGGCTACAGCGTCTTCCACTATAGGAGAGACTGAAATTGCCAGAATGTGAACTTTTGGAAAAAACTTTTTTTTTTTAAATACTCAGGCATCTGTCACGAAGCATACATCACTGAAGGAAGATGCTGACCTTTATTTAAAACACTGTTCCTTTGCTGTAAGTGCAGACTCACTGGGTTAGTGACATCTACACACTGGGGCATGCAGGCTCTGCTTCACCTTCACCTGCTTCAGGCGGCATCAGTGTTATTTTGGGACATGTTTTTGGACATGTGTTGCTGCCTTTTAGCTCATTTTTAGTCATTAGTAAGGAATGGATTAAACTTAAGAGCCAGGTAAAAAGTCTGGCTGATCAAACATGTGCTACACAAAACACTGATCTTAACTTTTCTACATTAGCTGCAGTCTGTCAGCAACAGTTTGAATGTAGATGAGAACTTCCCCCATCTGCTCATATTAAATGTAATTTGCACTGTACAACCTGCTGTAGACATCTTTTTGAAAGCCAGGAAAAAAAAATGTCACTGTTCATCCTTTTGTCGACTGTTTTACGTCATGTTTGCAAACAAAATGACCCAGGGAGATTTAAGAGTAAGTGCAACCTTTGCTGCAGGTCAGTATTTAAGTCTTTTGAGCCTTCATAGCAGGAAAAGGCTGAATTCCAGGATGCAGTGTGTTTGTGGTGTCTCTGGATGAAGAGACATGAAATGAAATTCTATCATAAAATTCATGATAGAATTTAATTTTTTAAAAATCCAGTCATCTCAGAGTGACTGAGATATCTACAGCTGATAAGTGAAGCCGATGTCGAAGTACGTTTAACCTGCATTCTTTTTAATGGCCACCAGGGGGTGATATGTGGTTGCAAGAGCACTTCCAATGCTACAAAGACTGTGTGAAAATGATTCTTAGACATAACCTCTGTTTCATGTTATATTGAATAAAATTGTAAATTTTGGGCTGTCTATGTGACAGAGATGTGGATTTTCTGGACACGCTCATTGGCTAACAACTTGTGATTGTGTGCGAGTCCTCCTACTACACTAGCTGTGTGTCACACTCTTATACACCTTTGTATCCTTTATTGTAACTTGTCCAGTAAACCTATGCTCCAGATGCATTTTCAGGAACCTAGAGATCCTGCAGCACGGCATACTGATTTCCAGGTCAGGAGGGTGTATTAGATGAGAAAATAAAAATTAAAGTTAAGAATGTACTGCTTCCTTATGCTCCAAGAAGTTGGGATTCTCATGTTTGATTTGGCATAGATTTTTCCTGATGTAACCCTTCAATTTATCCGCATTTGGGATTCCTCCTGGACTACAACACTACAGTACCATCTCTTCTAGGATCCAGTCAAGTTTTGCTCAACATGGAGCCAAAAGTAAGCAGCGACTTATTTTTACTGTTTTTCTCTGGTGGGAGGGGCTTAGAGTTCACACTCACAGCATATTTGGAAAACATCCTGCCATAATCTGAGGTTTCTTTTTGCCCCTTCCTTTAGGGGTCCCTACAGTGGATCATCTGCCTCCATCTCACCCTATACCTATCATCCTGCCCTCTCACACAAACTACTCATTTGTAATCCTGTCCTGGTCGCTCCCAGTGAAAACACAAGCATCTTCACCTCTTCTCTTGACTTTATGTAGCAAAACCATCTCCAAACCATTATAACAGGTCTAACTACTATCATAATATCCTTCTGTCCCACCCCTGCCTCCACATTCTTCTTTACCTGCCTTGTGCCCTGACTGTTGCTTTGCATGCCTGACCCAGCAGCCAGAAAGGCAAATGACTGTGACCTCATTGATACAAAACACAGGCGAGACTTTTAACGCTGACCAAGTCAACATTTTGAACCATTTATTGAGAGGTTCTGATCAGAGTATAAATCACACTACCAATTCTTAGGAAATAAAATGTATTTACAACAGAATTTTCACATACATCGGTTTCAAATAAAAACAGACAGTAAATGATATAAATAAGTTCTATGGAAAATAAAACCTGTCTTACAAAAAATATATGCAATTTCTGTATACATTTTCTCACATTGGTGCTAATAACATCTATACTGTACAGTTTTGGTACATACAGTATCATTTACAGCCCTGTGTGAGTCCAACAGTCCAGTCTGAAAACAACTACTTGCTCTGATATGAAGGTTTAAAAATAACAAACCTCCAAATCGGCATGAGCAACGATAAACAGATGATTTGAGAGAGATCACAGGGATCTCCTTGATGTCTCAAACACTGAACAAAGGTCGTTCTTACAGCAGGGGAGTACGGATGGTTGTTTTCAGACTGGCGAGACCAGTACCTAAAATAGGTGCTTTAAGAGCGAAGCTAAGTAGTGCACAGGCACTGACACACGGGGTCACATAACATTTTATATAAAGCCTACGTACATCTGCTAACAAACGTGAAGTGAGCTACTTAGCTTACATTCTTAGACCTTGTTAAAATACCTGCAGAGCGCACCCTCGTTTCACTGCGTCACAGGAGGTCTGGCAATGTCAAAGCAGCTTTCGCTCACTTTTGTGGTATCTGAAGTAAGGATGCACTTTGAAATATTTTACCAAAGCCTTGGCGCAAATTGTACAGTAAAAAGAAAAAAGAAAAGAAAAAAGGAAAAGAAAAGCAGACTAGACATCTAGACATTCATATTAAGAAGTCTTTCTGTGTTTGGGGGGGGTGTGTTTTCAGGGGCTGTTTTAATAAGTGCTGCTGTGGCGCTGTATCCTGTAGCGCTGACCCGGGCTTACCCGGCACCGAGTCCTTTACTTTTGGTCCTTTACAGAGCGCAACAGTCCGACTGTCAGATGCAGGCTTAGACGAGGAGCCTCGAGAGTCACTGTGATGGTGGCTCTTGGGTCTACTGTCCGTGAAGGAAAGAGCCAAAGTTTGATGGGCCTCCATGGGTTTAAAAAGGTCAAAGGTGACCAGTGTCCGTGGTTGTTTGTGTTCTAGTTGGGCAGGACCAGAAGCAGGTTTCTTCTTCTCTTCTTTGCTGCCGACATCTCTGTCCTTCTTTACTTCTTTCTTAACCTGAACGTTCGCAGGTTTGTGAGTTTTTCCGTCTTCTCTCCCCCATTTTCCCAGCGCGCTGCCGTCTTTGCCCTCCCTGTGGCCACTCTTCTCCTTCTTCCCATGGGAAGACTTGTGTTTATGCGTGCAGGAGTCTCGAGCCTCCTCTCTGTCTGGCCGTGGGTGAGCCGCAGCAGGCGTGCTTGCCCGGTCCTTGTCATGCTCCTTCTCTCTCTTGACATGGGGTTGCGTTTTTGAGTCCCACTCCTTGGCCCACTTCTCGTCTCTCTGAGCTGACGGGTTGGTTGGGGCGGTTTTACCGCCCTCTCTCGTCCGTTCCTCTTCCTCTTTTTTCTTCATCTGCGGCGGTATCTGCGTCGTTGTGCAACCCTCTCGTCCTCCCTCAGTCTTAACTTTCTCTTGCTCTCTCACCCGGTCCTTCTCTCGCTCTCTGTCTTTCCCCCTGTCTTTTTTATCCTTTTCCTTCTCTTTACTCCTGTCCTTTTCCTTCCTCTCCTTCTCTTTCACCCTCTCCTTTTCATCCTTCTCTCTTCTGCCTTTATCTTTGTCCTTTTTGATTTGGGGTGCGTTATAAGTGCTCAGTATACTCTCTTTACTTTTCTCTTTCAGGCCCTGTCCTGATGTTTTGTGCTGCCGCTCTTCTTCCACATCACTTTCCTTCCTAATCTGCTGTGATGGCTTTGAAGGGGCACTATCCGCTCTGTTGCCCTCCTCGTGGTCCATCTGCAGTGTCTGACAGGTGTCTGCAGCTCCTTTGCCTTCCTCTTTTACATCTTCCTCATCTTGAGGTTCAATTAGTGTGGGACTGAGTGCAGATTCATCTCTTTCTTTCTTGACCAAAGGTAGTGACAGTGCCGCTGACAACTCCTTCACGTCAGCTCTGTTCTCTCGCTCTTCCTCATTGAAAATCTGTGTCGGAGTGTCTGGGGGTGCCCCCTCCCATTTCCCCGTGTCCTCCTCATCCTCCAGCTTCGTCACTGCCTTTACAGCAAGGTCACACTCCGTCGCTTCTACCTCCTCCTCCTCTTTTTTAATATAACATGTTACTTGTCTTGGTGAACATGTCTCCTCTTCCTTAACCTCCTCCTCCTCCTTCTCTTCATGTTGGTGATACTGTTTAAGTCGGATATGCCAGGCCAGACTACAGACAGCAGACACTGTCTTGAATTGGTGGACAACTCCTCTGGGGATGAAGTAGATGTCATTGTGGTAGAGTTGGATACGGGCGTATCGGATCCCCTCCCTCCTGAGCTGGTTCAGCTTGGCGTCATCGATCCACTGCACACACTGTAGAGGCAAGGACAGGAGCACATGATATTCAACAACCCCTCAGAGAGTGAAAACATGCCTGCGGTGATAGCAGATCTGTGTTTTCTTACACTTAAAGCAGCATTAGGCACTCTTTCTGAAAGTTTGAGAAAACCCCCAACAGTTTTTAATGCTGTCATAACAAATATATTAGAATACATTTGCTTTTAACACAACCAGGAGAAACAGCATGATTAGAAACACACTCTTCAATTTTCACTTACAAATGAAGTGTTAGGGTTTTAAATATGGTCTCAACAACCAGAGTGTGCAAATATATTCACGAACAGTTCTGTTGGTGTGCACAGGGGTGAGGTGAGTTAGTCCCACCTCACATATCCCATTTTCAGGAACCGGAATTTTGGAATAACTTGTTATCTAAAAATGAAGCAAACTCATTGATTTGTTTTGCTGTTAATTTGGTCAACTGAAGCAAATCATGAGAGCTTCTCACTAAAAAAAACTTGCTATGAACTTATTTGGGTGAACGATCACTGATACAATTTTTGGTGTAGTTGCCAAACAGTTAAAGGTGGAGGGAAGAGCAACACCCTGCCTTTCATCTGCCAATTGCCAGAGCCGACACGTCATATGCAGAAGAGGAAAACATTAGACTCCACAAGGTGCAACTGAAGGCTGTAACGCCAAGAAAATACCTGCCAGCAGCTCAATATTTAAGATTCACAATGCCAGAGCTAAGTTTAGCACCCTGTGAGTGTTAGTTTTCTGTTAATTTAAGTTCATTTTTAGCTTTAGAGTGACACTCATGGGCATAGTGAGTGTCTTATCAGCAGTATCCACTTTAGTCGCCTCCAGACTTTTGTTTTTTAAGTTTGGCAGCTTATACAGGGAGTGCAGAATTATTAGGAAAATGAGTATTTTGTCCACATCATCCTCTTCATGCATGTTGTCTTACTCCAAGCTGTATAGGCTCGAAAGCCTACTACCAATTAAGCATATTAG
>NW_005187571.1:473119-474580 GCF_000239375.1 Pundamilia nyererei | reverse complement strand
CCGAACCATGAATTTCGTGTATCGTTGCACCCCTACTATACAGTGTGTTGAAAGATATGGGCTGCAAATATAGGCAATCTATTAATTATTATTTTTTATCATTTTAAAATTTATATTTGCACACTTTTTAAAGAAGACGTGATCTGAGAGACAAAAAAATATTTATTTATATCTGGCATGTACCCCTAGACACTGTTAAAAACGCCGGCCCACCTGAGAGAGTGGGGGTTCGTGGAGATCCAGCTGCAGCCTCATAACCACATCTGGAAAATCTCCTGCGTGGAAACACACGACGTCTTTGGTGATCCGCGCAGCAGTGTCGCTGCTGTAAAGAATACACACAACGTTTGTGATCAATCTCTAATCAGCAAAGAAAAAGACGCAAAAGCTACTGTAGACATATTATTATATAATATCATGATATTTGGAATTAACAGCACACAAATAATAAGCTGACCTTGACTGTAAATGTCAGTATTTTACATTGCCTGTCTTGACTGCTGCCGTTTTACCTTCATAAAATTTGTAACCATCTCTGTTAGTCTAATATATAATACACAGCTGTTCTTATACAGATGTTTAAGTGATAAGCTTAAAAACATAAGAAGATGTCACTTTGAACTCACTCCTCTCCACAGCGCACAGCCTTCAGCACACCGACAGCTGCAGTAGTTTGCCTCTCAAAGCCCTGACCGATGTGGTCAGCGTGAGCTCTCGTCCGGTCCTCAAACAGCATCTCTCTGGGCTCACTGGTTCTAGGAAGGTACTGCAGGTTCTTTATCTCATTGGTGGACCTGAAATACATTTATTTACAAGAGTCACAACAAATTCGAGATGTGCAGGTACCCCTAAAAGATAAATGCAGCTGCTTTAAAGACAGGGCGAACACACCTTTTCCTTTTGAAAGGTGATTTTGGCATGTCTGCCAGAGGTATCATCTGTTCTCCAGGTCTGACCCACATGATGGGGCCGTCGTCACTCTCTGTGGGGCTTTGCAGCCGCAGACTGGAGAAAGTTCCCCAGGGCAGGGTCCGCTGCACAAACACAGGACGAGAAACGTCGGGTTACATAACACCTCGCAGCACTTCACAGGCAGAAGTTAAACAGATGTTGACACGCCACTGACTCCAGTGCTGTGCAGAAATACAGATGCAAGCAAACAAACCTCCAGGAAAGGAGACTTCTCTAACATGCTGATGAACTCGGGAAAATAGTCTCCGACCTCTTCATCCACAGCTCCGACCAGACTGACCTGCCGCATGGCCCCAGCTCGGTACGTTCCCTGGGAATATGTCCGCTTCACCTGCAGGAGGCGCCGCAGAGGACACAGATTAGACTCAGCAGGTAATAATAAATCTAAATGTTAACCTGACACGCTGTTTTACTGCTGCACAAGATGCTTTTAAGTAGGGCTGCCACAAACGATTATTTTGATAGTCGACTAGTCACCGATTATTTTTG
>NW_005187571.1:462144-471987 GCF_000239375.1 Pundamilia nyererei | reverse complement strand
ATAGTAGCAGCCCTACTTTTAATACATTATATACACCTTTTATAGGCATGTTCATCTAGCAGCTGAGGTTAACACAGTCTATGCATTCATAACATAAATGGAGGAACCCTTCCACTTCACTTGCCCTTAATAAAGCCCTCATTAAGAAGACAAACAGTATTAAGAGGACAAACAGTCTGACAGACTGAAGACTTAAAAATCTGTAACACAAAATGCAATGGAGCAGACATGATGACTTACAGCACTTCATAAAGTTTTATCATTTGTCACAATCTGCCACAAGGCTGTTTGTTTCCTTCCTGCATCGTAATGTACCGCAAGTACTTCTAATTTTAACCCCTAACTAATCATTAAGGGTTTGTAGTGATAAGGTTTTAATGATAACACATTGCATTAACAAAAGATCCAACTGGATTCATCTTGGTGGAAATTTTAGAGCAGAAGATTTGTTTATTTAGTAAACATATGTCAGAATATGTCAACAGACCATAAACAGATGATGTTTATATGATAAATACATTACACAGAGATAGTACAGGTAATCTCCCAACACACATTTCACACAAAGAGTTTAAGTTCTGTTCTTTGAGACAGCCAAACAGCGATAGCACTAATTTTCTATTGTAGGGGGGCTTTTTTTAACCAAAATGTAATTTGTTCTGTCACAACAAAGTCGGCACTTTCTGGGTTTTTCTCTACGTGATTTTTGGAACAAACAATCTTTTTTTCTACATTTGATGCTGTTCTTTGTTAGTGGATTTATTTTCCTGCTGTATTTCATTATTATTGATAACTCCTGTAATACTTAAGGACACTA
The DNA here is from genome assembly GCF_000239375.1 of Pundamilia nyererei. Taxonomy (NCBI): domain Eukaryota; kingdom Metazoa; phylum Chordata; class Actinopteri; order Cichliformes; family Cichlidae; genus Pundamilia; species Pundamilia nyererei. The sequence continues at coordinate 471,170 of NW_005187571.1, read as the reverse complement.
AAAATGCACTCATTGGCCACTTTAATAGGTACACCTCACTAGCACCAGATTGGACCTCATTTTGGCTTCAGAACTGCTTTAGGTTTTGGAACAAGGGGCTGGAAATGTTCATCAGATTTTGGTCCATATTGATAAGATAGCATCACACAGCTGCTGCAGGTTTATTGGCTGCATTTCCCAAAGGTGCTCTGCTGGATTAAGATCCATGGAGGCTATTTGAGTACAGTGAATCCATTGTAATGTTCAGGCATCACATGGGTACACTGTGGTCATAAAGGCTTGGATATTGTCAGTAACAATACTCAGGTAAGCTGTGGAATTAAAAAAAAATATGCTTAGTTACTACTAAGGAGACCAAAATGTGCCAAGAATCCTCTAAGCCCTAAAGACGGTTTTGTTGGAAAATCCCAGAAGATCAGCAATGCATGTGTCTATGTTATGCATAGAAAGTTTTTACCCAGAGCTGAAGGAAAATCAGCTGCATGGTGATAAATTAATTATTTAAAGTTATTTTGTTAATTGGAATATTATTCACTGAACCATAAAAGTCATTCTGCTTATCAGACAGTTAAAAATGGCAGGACACTGCATAGATTTCTGTCAAATAATAAAACAGATTCAACGTCTTTAACTCCACAGGACCTAATCTTGCATACAGGTGTAGTTAACCACCAAATGGCCATTAACCAGGAAAAACGGTGTTTACACAAAGGGGAAGACAGTTAAACATCCTGCAAGGGCTGAATAACAGCGTTAGAAATTACAATCAATTAACGCAGCCCTGCGGTTTCAATGTCGAGGCGCAAACCATTAACTAGCTTGTAACCAGCAAAGGACTTTTCACCCATTTCCTGTCATCTCTCCTCTGCTGTTGTCTTACCAACCACAGAAAATAAATGGAAATGCATAAAACAGCATATTATAGAAGTACATCTCCATGCATCACACCACAAAGCGGAGATGTGATAACAGAGGCAACAGGAGTTAGACGATTTGAGTTTTTATTCATTTACAGGTACATGTGTTAAATGTTTAAAAAAAATGTTCAGCATAATGTGCAAAGATTTGCAATGAGGGAACGTGTAATAGCTAAACAGACCAAATGTTCCCCTAAAACATGTTCTCACCAGCCAAAACCATGTCCACTAAAACCTTCAAGAATCTGTATCCCATTTTTCTTTTATTAAAAGATTTTTTATGCATTTTTCACTTTGTTAACTATGTAAAATGATTTGAGCCCAGAATAAGTCACATCATAAACCGTGATCTAAAAACAGGGATTCCTAAAGTGTGAACTGTAGACCCATGTCTACTCGGTCTGTGACACAAAGCACTCTCAAGTCAAGCCGTGCAATAAAACGCGTGCAATACTACAATCCATTACTCCCACATGTGAGCTTAGTGTCTGGAGAAACTCCGACATGTCTGACAGCGACACGGCCGCGAGTACATCGCTCACTTTACTCAGGGGGGCTTCACCATCTCACTGTGCCATGAATACAACGACAATAAAGGCTTCCTATTCTATTATAGTCAGCTGAAAGCATTTTTTAATCGCATGTAAGGAAAAAAAAAATCACCTACACAGTTCACTAGAAAAGAGCTCTCATTATTCCTGTTTTCAAATCAGGGGGAGAAAACAGCTTCTCATTTCCAATTTTCATTTCTAATTTCCACAGAGGTAGCAGCTCAACAATTACTGACACATTCAGAGGATAATAATCTAATTAAATAATTGTTATGGCTAAAAGGGAGAGTAGTAAAATAGTAAGAAACAGTATCATTCAAGATCTTAAAGCATTTGAAGGTGATCTGTGTGTGACCTGGTTTAATTATTACTGCTCAAAGTGGGGCTTAAACCTACATCTTGAGACACTAAAGCAGGTATTGCACAAGGACAAATTAGCTTCTATATTAATGACATTAATGTGTGTAACACAGGTAATGGATTACAAACACATGCTGACACTTCAGTTTTATTTGCATTTCTGCAGCCAAACTAACAAATTGCTTGGATCAGGAGGTACACTGCTTACAAACAGTTTCTTTGTGTTTCCAGTAACAAACATAATGGAATCATTTTGGTTTAACAACGATGGACAAATGCATAAAAAACAATTAAATTAAATCTGAGCAGCACTGTTAAGAGCTGGTAAGCAGGTTTAGAGATTGGCGTCACCATATTGTATAACCTCCTGGCCTCGGGCATCTGCCTCTTATCAAACCACTTACATCTTTCTCTAATCACGCTATCAAAGTTCTGAAACCAGAGGCATTTCATTTCTATAATATTTCTTAAGCTATAATTTTCTCTGTTTTATTAATTTCACAAATTACTGCAATACCAAAATAAAGGCAGGAGGACAAAAGTGCCCACAATACATTGTTGCACAGTTTTAACACAGTTTTACAACTGACACCACTGAGGTAATATAACATGTATCAATTTACTGTCAGTAATATGTATCCTTTAGAGATTTAAGACATTCAGAAAGTCTAAACTCATCTTAAATGATGGCTAAAGAAGAACCAGATCTGTGACCATTAACTTTACGCTGATGTGTGTTATATTTAATGCTGCATGCTTGCATTTTTATTAGTTGCTCTGTGTTTTCTTACTCTACTGTGAACTTTCATGTTGTAATTTGTTGTGTGGGCTACATTGTTGCACATGTCACTTACAGACACACATATATATATATATATCTTAGACAAAATCTTTCTTTTTTTGCCATAATATTATAAACAATGTATTCTCTCCTCTTTTACTCGGTTTCTTTGTTTGAGGATTTTTTGACTGATTTCTGATGAATAAAACCCACGTTAGAGTGAAAAAGTTTTTTTCTGCATACAATTTTCACGTAACTGTCAACTTAAATACATGATTTAGCTTTCTTCAGTCACTAGATTGGTTCTTTGGGTCTGAAAACTAGTTTTTAGCTTATGTCTGAAGGTTCTCAGTCATCCAGGTCATCGTAGTCAAAGGAGCTTGCAAAGAAAAGCGTCTGGACTTCTTTAAGTTACTTGAAGACGTTTCACCTCTCATCCGAGAAACTTCTTCAGTTCTAAGGTCAAATGGTGGCGAGTCCCAGATATAAACCAGAGGGTCAAAAGGACCCCCTGATGATCCTCTAATCGCCTGAGCCAAGGTGTGAAACTGGGTGTAGGTCCCAATCAGCCAGAGTTTCGGATGAGTTCATTGTGAATGAACACACCCGAGTCAGCTGGTGGTGTTTGTGTTGTGCACCCCTTCTGAACTTTTTACATCGTGCCTAAACTAGCACTGAACTAATAAAAGCTCAGCGGAGATGAGAGAACCCACAGTGGAAATAAACTTGAAATAAACTGAATTGAAAACATGAATGGATGAATGAATAATTATATAAATAAAGTCAAAATATAAAGCTACATCGCAGGTGCAGCGATTTGTTAAAAACACGAACAAGCATGGAAATACAGTATATCTGGCAAAAACAGAGTTTGCGGATAATCCCAAACTGCTCCAATTGAGGTCTGGACTCTGGGGAGGCCAATCCATGACTCGTTGTGTGTGTTTTGCTATCCCATGTATGCTTTTTCTGCACTGGCAGTGAGTTTTGGATCACTGTCATGCTGAAAAATGAAGCCTTGGCAATCAGAGGCTTTCCAGATGGTATTGCAGAGTGGATCAAAATCTCAAGGTACTTTTCTGCATTCATAGGTCTATGTTTACAAGATCCCCAACACCATGACAAAGCCTCCACCATGTATTATAGATGGCTGTAGATACTCGTTTTGTACATCTCGCCTCCTCCATACATATGAGCCAAAAGTCTGGCATACCTCAGAGGCGTTTCTCCAAAGTTTTCAGCTTTGGGAATCACATTGTTCCAAAAATACAATTTTACACCTGTCAAACTGTGTTATCTTTGACATTTCAAAATTTGAGAAAATTTCTCATTTGATTCAACTAAAAAGACCTTTGGAAACCATGGAGAACTATTGCTGAAGACCACTTTAAAGATTACAAGAAAATCTGGCTCCTTTAAAGCAAAATACAAAGAAGTGGGGGCTGGCTCAATATTTTTGCACAATACTGTGTGATAACTCTGTTCCAGGATCCATATCATAAAGCAACATTAATCCCAAAGGAGATAAATCGGGAAAATCTGCTGACAGTTGCACAAAGTTTGGGTTTAGTGAGTCTAGCAACAGGATGAAATGCACCATCTGCCTTATGTTAAAGTCATGATGCCAGACAAGCAGAAGCAATATCTGATTACAAAGCACTTGGAATATCAGTCCAATTGAGAAAGCGAGAGCGAAGGAGAGAGAGCCCTTGGAATAATTTTCTTCCCAGCGAGGGGTCTCTGGCATGAATAATTTTTATTTTTCTTGACCTAAATTGATTCGCCAAAATTCTGCGAGCATGTTAAACCGATGGCTGAATATGAGCTGGATGTCCTTTAACTCATGATTTCTTCACTAAGACACTGTCAGTAAAAACAGATGCAGACCGATTACTGATAAAATGAAAAGTTAGGTCCTGCACTTCTTCAGACACCTGAAACTCAAATTAAGAGTTAATTTATTCTAATGCATGGACCATGTTTTAAAGGAGCAATTCATGCCAAAAATCACACATACATATTTTTTTTTGCTCTGGTCTGTAGTGCTTGGAAATATATTTGGAGATATCTGCCTTGAATATAACGAAATGGAAATCGCCTACCTGAGCAAACACTGTTTTGAGCTATTTCTTATAGGAAGTATTTTCTTTCTATTGACTACATCCACCAGGCAAAAGCTCAGCTGTCCTCATTTATATTTCCATCCAATCTTGTTGTTGCTACCATGAAATTCTGGCCATGGGTAGGTGGACACTTCTTATGCAAAGTGATGCAGCTTACAAGTTTAATAATTTAAAAAGAAAACACTTCCTGTAAGAAACTTTTTTTTTTGACTGACTGTAGAAAATGCTTAAGTGTCTGATTCACAACAAATGCTTTGCAAAAAAATGTCTGATCTGTTTACATCTTGTCAATTTTGAATCATCTGAGTAAAAAGGAATCTAGAACAAAACCAAAAGGAAACCTGCTAAGTAAACTGATAACAACATGACCTATGATCTGCTGAAATTCAGCCAGAAGAAAGCAAAAGTTAAGAGTTGTGTTTACCTGACACCTCAGGAAAAATATAAGTATCTGAAACACTGCTATAACCTTTTTTTCCTGTTCTCTTCAAGCACCTGAACTAAAGGTGTGAGTCCACCTGAAGGTGCCCTTGAAGAGGTTTTCAAGACACACACCATTCGCGCTCACAGCTCAATGAGACCACTTGAAGACAGAAACCCTCTGACAGCACGAGTCCCGAAAAGCTCTACCCGGTAACAGTGCGGACAAAGACTGTTGAAGTGGTGTTTCAGCCTGTCACTGTTTGAGTCGGAGCTGCTCACGCCTCCAGACTACAAAGTGACACTTTACAGTATCAAAGCAGACACTTGAGCATCCTCTCCTTTTCATGCTTTCCAGCACAGAAACTAAAATTAAAAACCAAAACTCATTCTCACCTGAGAATGGAAGTTGGCCATGGTGGTCGTCTCTATGTCCTTCTTCCCGAGCACCTCCATTTTCACCGGTGCGTTGGGGAACTTGTAGGAGAAGTAGTCCAGGAAGTCTGGGAGGTAGGACGCAGCTCCGTGGATGATTCCCATCACGAAACACGCTGCCTGGGCCTCGTCATCGCTGAACGACAGGGTCACAAATTCATCGGCGAAGCGCTGCATCTCTGCCGGAGAAAGGCAGGCCAGCTCCTCGTTGTAGGCGTGCACCACAGACGCACCTCCGTTGGCCTGCTGCTCGATGTGAATCAGACGTCTGAACTCCAGGCCAGCCGTGCCCGGGGCCGGGCTGCAGTGCAGCGGGGAGCTGTAGCTGAGCCTCTCTCTGACCACGGAGGAGATGGAGGTGGAGGTAGCCGCAGAAACAGCAGCATCCTGGTGGTGTTGTGCGGCACTGTGGTTGAGACTGCTGCTGTCGCTGTTCACGTTAATCTGATTGAGCAACTCCGGCAGACCCAGGGACACCCCTGAACACACAGTCTGGCACGAGCGGTGGTACATTTTGGGTCTGCCTTGCCTCTCCTTCGTCCGCTCGCCATCTTTGTGCTTCTTTTTCTTCTTCTTCTTGAGCTTCTTCAGAAGGAGGTCTTCCTCCGAACCAGCCTTGGGCTTCTCCTTAGACTCTGTCATACAGACAAGATCGTGTTTAAAATAACAAGCAGCTTTTGCAGCCTGTAATCTCTAGCTAAACTGATATTACAAGTAAAGTTTACTTTGAAACAGCTGATCTTTTGGCAACTCTTCAAAGGTGAGTTCATTTGCTCTGCTGTGTTATATTTCCATGTTTCTACATTGCATTTAGGACATTTACTTCCTTTTAAAACTGAAAACACTTCCAAAATTCTGGCATAATATCTAAAATAATGCATTTAGTCACATGGAAGCCACCTGCTTTTACATTTGAAATACAAAACATGTTTAAGGGCTTGAAATAACCTGAAATTATCCCCCCAAAAAACAATCGGTGCTGTAGTTTCTCACTTTCAGCTCCCCTGCCCAATGCTGGATTTTATTCCTACCTTTCTGCGGAGAAACCACTTCTCCGTTTTCTCTGGCAATCTCGTGGACAGGTGGCAGTTTGTGATTTTTCCACTCTTTATTCTTTTCCTTCTTCTTCTCCCTGTCTTTCTCCTTCACTTGGTGATCTGAGGAGGGGAAACGAGAGAGGACAGCGAGGTGAAATGCTGCTGCATCCATGCTGGGAGACATAAGTGACGGACAAACAGCTCCACGTGTGTGTTTATATATCACCATCTGGGCCCAATAAACACTGGGCCCGAGCTACAGTAAATTATGTAATAATGTCTAAAATGTGTTTTTATGACCAGTACTGCTTCGCGGGTGGGTTTTAATTTGCCCATAAAGTGTGTGAACGCGGTTCAAACAGGGCAGCCCGGCTGGGCTCTCCTACCTCTCTGTAGCATTTTCACGTCGCCGTTCTCGGGCTTTGTATGGCAGCTAGCTGGGCTCACTCTCTCCACAGCAGCGCCCGGGCTCTGCTGCGCTTCGCTGCTCTTCTCCTTGTGTCGCTTCTCTTTCGCTTTTTTTACTTTGTGGGGCGACGCGAGGAAGTTGCTGATTTTGAATATTTTCCGGACAGGGGTGGCGGGCACTGCGGCGGCGGTGGAGTGGCTCGCCTTGGCCGGGCCGAAACTCCATTTCGCTGGGCTCCCACAACTCTGCTTCCCGTTGTGTTTTTCCCCTGCGCACACCTCTCCGTTCAGTTTCCTGTGCTTCAGGCCCTTCTCCTCCACCCGGACCTTCTTTGGGGGCGGTGGGAAAATGTCGCTGGAAGACTGCGGACGACTCTCCGGCGGTCGCTTAGCTATCAGGGGTTTAGGGGAATTTGTTTTGCTGTTTGCTGCGAAATGCATGGAGTCCACGGACTCGGCCATCTTGGAAGTTTCTATTTTTTACGGTCAGACGTAACTGGTGCGTGAGAGACAGGCCGGGGGCGGGGCTTAGCGGGTTACGTAGGACGGAAGGAGATGAGAGCGCAGCAGACGGTAGCGTGTTTACGGGCTGCGGGACAACACTGCAGTGAGTGGAGGAGGGCCGCTGACAGAGGCGGCTTTATGGGCTTAATAATGTCACAGTGTTCTGCTTTGCTGGGCTGGACTATCAGCTTTACTCCTCCAACACGGGTGGAAAGGGTCGCAACTACCTTCATCCCACCGAAGAAAGAATTCAGTCATTTTTCAATTACCTATTATCAGAGGACATTGCAGCAGCCGCCAGTCTATCCGAGGAGCCAAGAAAAAATATTTTATTGTAATTTTTTAAAGTGTTCTGGAGCAATAGCTCCCCAGGCTTACTACTACTACTATTACCAAGGTCAATATAGCTAACTACAAGTAAATTAAAAACCAGGACTGAAAATATTACTTTTTAGATAGATAAAATAAATATAAATACTAGCCCTTTGAGAAAAAAATAAAAAAAATATTTAAAATTATTTAAAATTAAAACTAACTGAAACAATTTTGCAAACTTATCAAAAAATCCTTTGCCTAAGTGTTTGTTACTTTTTTGTTATCTGTGCTCAATATACAATAATAACTAATGGAGACTTGAGAAAGTAATAGAAACTAAAATAAACATTTTCAAAACATAAAAACTGAACTGAAACAAGGGAACCCAATATGAAAACTAACTGACCTCAATTAAAAGCAAAAAGTCCAAATGAAATAAAAATAAAGACTAATTAGAAATTACAAAACTATAATGACCCTGACTACTACCACTACTATTACCATTAATAAACACTTTAGTGTCAGTGCACGCAAAATAAAACGGATACAACGAAATTTACTCAGCTGTCATCTCAGTGTAAAACCCATAAAATAACCATTATGAAAAAAAAGACCCTTTCAAAGTTTTTCTGTGGACATTGGCTGCTTTTTCATTTTTTTTCCGATTTCCAGTCCAGTCCTTATACCATACAAAGATGAATGTTTTTGTTGTTGTTTCTTAAGCCACGTAACACTGACCTATGAATCATTCAAGGATAAAAGGCACCATCACTGGGCCTCCATTTTAGCCACACAATATGAACTTTTATTGTGTATACATATAACAGAAGCTATTTTTAAATTGTATATATAGCCAATTTTTTACTAGCAGTTCGCTGCAATAAAAGGGAATTTGTTCACTTTCCTTTAGTTGAATCTACAAAAAAATGTCAAAGATAACAAAGCTTTACAGGCATAAAATAGTTTTTGCACCAACGAAATTAAACTTAGCATCTTTTGCAGTGTGTCCTTAAAAAATATGAGGAAACTGGACAAGTGGAGGACCAAAGAAGAAGTGGCAGGGCTAAAATAAATTATGGATAAGTTGCTATACTGTATTTCCATTTTTATTCACGTTTCAGTAAATTACTGCAACTATGTCACCATAAATTACTAGTTTAAATTAGTTTTTTTTT
>NW_005187571.1:454592-461626 GCF_000239375.1 Pundamilia nyererei | reverse complement strand
AAAAACAAAGCTAAAATGTTCTTGATTAACCACACTCTATATACACTCTATATTTAAAATTCTCATTCGGGTCAAATGGTAATAAAGGACAAAAACCAAGCAAATGGATTAATGGTTGAAACGTAGCAGCAACGTGTGAAGTTAGAGATTAAAAAAAAAGAAAAGAAAGAAGAGAGCTACATGTCTGCGTGAGACCAAAACAAAGCAGTGAAATTGATTTTTAAAAATCCAGCTTCAGAGAAAAAACGTATTTCAGGACATGGTGAAAAAAATTGTTTGCCATTATTTTAACGATGGAGCATTAAAGGTGTTTGTTGTGCTCCTTTAAAAGGGCGTGGGTTTTTTCTCCCACAAGATTTCGCCCTTGCTGGGGGCTATTATAAAGGTTTTAGAGCTATTATTGAACTGGGTTGTATGTAAACTTGTTTTCACTACTGAAAAAAAAATATCACAAACTAGCCATAAGTCAAAATTTAATTATCTCAAAATCTTAAGGCACTGAGAAAATAACTTGAAACTCAAGGCTTTTATGTCGACATTTGGAGACGATAATGTGAAATTTTGAGTATGATGAAATGTTGTTTTTTTTAATTTATGAGACACTTCTAGCTTGTGCCAGCAGGTGGCAGTGAAGTAGTGGAAATGCATTGAAGGGCTTTTTACAAGTGTTTGTTTTCCTGTGGAAATCACCCTGCTCGCTGACCCTCACCACTGTGCCATCAAACCTTACTCATGTTGGGAGTGGTCAGCTGCACGTGTTTTCATCACTATTGCACAACAACAAGTTAGTCACTAGTTTAATTAAATGCAATATCTAAAAACTATTATTCATTTAATGTCAATGTTGGGCAATTAAAATTAAAATGCTGTCTTTCGTCACATACTAATATTAGATGAAAGATATCTCTCTGTTATGTCACTGAAACATTTCAGTCTACATCCACTGCCTTGAAAGAAGAAGTCTTAATCTGTGCAGAGAGATCGGAAAGGTAGTGTACACAGTGTTCACGAGCGCTTACTCAAAAATGAGATTTGTTTATTTCTTTTGGCTGACATAGCTCATTAGATTGCACACTGACTCTTTAAACAGTTTTCACAGAGAAGAGAAGACAGTTTGAAGTATATAGAGCTTATTTCTGGTTCCTATCACACAAGTCAGTGGAAAGACGATAACGCTTTGCAGCATCTTCAGCAGAGGCAGAAAGTCCAGCTACCTGACTGCTATGCTCGAGGACAGATTTGAGGTATCATTTTGTAGTATTCTACTCCAACTGGGAGGGAAATAGCTCAACTTTTTATTTCCCCACATTTGGCATCTTCAGTGACTTTATTATCGTTTTAAACATTAAACTTGGAGTAGCTCAAATTCTGAAAATAAAGACCAGCTCTCACAGTTTGGTTTTCTGCACTCTTACTCGTGGCACGCTGGAATAATAAACAGTTTTATTGTTTTAACATTGTCAGGCAGCCATACTTTGCCTTTTCACGTGCAGTGAAGTATTATATGGCAACACCTGACTAATGTCATAATGTTTAGCAGTCTCTAAAAATATGACTGTGGAAGTGGTGCTGAGAAGAAGAAGGTTTAGTAAATAAGGGGTTTCTGCGGTGCGTTCAGGCACACCTTTATGTGAGTTTATCTCTAGGCTATTGTCTGTGTATGATGCATGGTTTCTATTAAGTGCAGCTGGGACATTTACAGTATGCAGCACAAATCTATTCAGTATGAACATCAGGTTATGATGGAAAACCGAACGGCTACGTCTCTGTAGAACCTTTACTACAACACACGCTTCACACGTTTTTAAAAGAAAAAGCACCTCTCCTGCAATGGAAAAATACCTCTTTATTCGATGTGCATGCCAGGGTCTCAGAAATGTCGGCTCCTGGTGGGCAGGCAGTGACAACAGCAGATAAGCTGTTCCCATGTTAAGCCCGTTTTCCATATCCTTTATCAGGACGAGGATTATTAAATATAAGTTTTAAACAATTTCTTAACAAATTCCAGGATTTTGGATTAGAAACTAATTGACCTGATGTTATCTGGTGTTGGCTAGCTGCAGGAAATTCAGCCCAGATGTGAGGGACAATTGATTGTCTCACTTTTAAGAGTCACTATCAGTGTTCAATGAAAAACATTCTCACACATGGCAAAGGATTGCATCCGTTACTGCAGAATTAAAGATCCAGGCAAATCATGTGAATATGACTGTAGGCGCATTTTTATAACAGAGAGGGATGAAGGAGACTTTACATTTGGGCCCATTCACATGATTAGGCCAGGTACTGCATCACAGAGCTGAATATTTATTTATTCTTGGCATGCGAGCCGAGAGACGGTGGAATAACGCAGGTAGGGTTATACCTTCAGGCAGGCAGACTGAGTGTGGTGTTACAGGAGGCTGGCGCTGCACTACGACAGTTGTTGGGTTCACTCCAGTGCAGCTGGAAATGAGACACTTATGCACATAACAGACGCAAACGACGGCACTGGCTCCTTTGCCCGAAGTGGATGGAGATGAAGTGGTCTGCCAGGACGCTCAGGCAGCAGAGCCCGGATTGATGGTCAGATGTTTGTTCTAGTCCCTATGGAAAAAAAAAAACAAAAGCACAGTGTTTACATGATCAGGGACAGAGAGTGGGCCGAGCCAACTCTCCGAGGGAATTCAAAACACTGTATCCCAAAAGGGCACCATGAAGAGAAAAAAGCTGCAGTCCATAAATGGATAAAGCAGGAGTGAGGTTATTATCGGGAACAATGGAGCTGCTGACTGGGATCTGGAGCTGTCAAAGAAACAAAATGAATTCATTCAAATGAATCTAGCCTTTACATGTCGATCGACTGCTCTAAAAACTCCAATCGTTCTCATTTCATCGTGCGGCCCGTGCGTCAGGCTACTTTGTTGCGGTTAAGCAGTAAATGTCTGAGATTTAGGGTTGGCCGCTCTGTAAAAGATGCAGCCCTGTGATAATAAATCAATACAGCCTAATGCTAAGAGAGCGTAAACATTTATCTCACACCATTTCCCAGTGTAAGTGTTGAAGTACTGAAGTGCCTGTGAAAGGTGAAAGGACACTTATTCCTGGCTTTTATCCTGCCAACAGTTGTCAAACGTCAAATGAGCTCATAGCTGCATTAGCACAGCAGGAGAAGGAGGAGGAGGAGAACCATCCAACTTGAAATTTAAAGTTAGACAGAGAAGGGTTACACAGATTACAATAGCCAAAACATTTTAAAATACTCCTCTCTGAGACCAACCGCAGGATTTAAAGCTGTTACGCTCTTAGACGATGCAGTTTCTCCAGATGCGTTCGTGACCTCGCAGACCGGCGATGTGCCGCATCCAGCCTTCTACTTCAATCGTTTTTCATTTCTAACCTGAGGCTTCCCACGGTGCTCTCACTAAACAAATGGTTTCCTTTGTCATTATTAAAGGACAGCTGAGAAATCTCTCAGCTGGTCAAATAGACACAGACAAAAAAGTGCGCAGAGATCGTGTCTCGGTCGATAAGTAAGATCATTTTAGTGGTCTAACAAACATTAAAAACAGACACATTTCTGAAACATCAAACACTGGCATTGCATGCTATCACTCATATCTCATATCCTGTTGTGGGACTGACATTTACACCCGTGGTCCGAGAAAGTAAAGCCTCATTATCCAAACTCCCTGTGAAGCAGATGCCTCATTTAGCTCATGTGACTCGGTTTTCTCTCTTTCCTGTTTTCTGACTATATGTAGACAAAACGAATTAGCCAAGACCCCAAATACAGATGAACAGTCTGTACATAGTCAGATCAACCTCTCCACCCAGAGATTGCCTCACGATCCCTGACACTTGTTGGGGATTAGAACTGTCCGAATAAAGTCAATAGTACACGAGATATTTATCTCTTCTGGAACTGTGTTTTAATCAAATGGTCTTCTTAGATAAATCAGACATTCCTGCCCACCATTAATCATGAGCTGAACTAAGCCTCACAGTTTACAGTAAAATGAAGCATGCCCATTCAAATCTGAATAACAGCCTCTTGGCTTCAGTCCAGCAGCAGCTTTTTTGCTTCAAATGTTACATGTGCCATTCACATGTTTGTGTACGCATTGTCAGGAAGCTCGGGACGCTCTTGCCAAAGCAACTGCGACACACATGCATATTCGAGTCCGTGATACATTTATCATTACAGCATAGAGGGAGAATGTGTTGCAAATGTTCTTCATTAACTGATGTGAGTGGAATTAGAATCAATTGTAATCCAATAAATTGTTAAGACATGTGCTTTCTAAAGTTTCCGTATTTTATAATGTCTCCCAAGTGGTTACTAACTGCTGCAGTTAATTCTGCTTATATTATGAGGCAGAAATATCTTCGGATTTCCTCACGCTTCATCCATATCATTCACTATCATAAAAACGTACCTACTCACACTTTTCTGTTTTATTTTCCCCTCTTTCTTCCTTCCTTCCTTCATTTTTCTCAGATATCTCACAGATTCACTTTTCACTGCACAGCTCCATCATTTCCCACTCCCTCCTCTTCTCCCTCCCACCTTTCCTCCTTCTCTTGCTCTCGCTGCGCTTCTCACAAACTGAGGTGGGTGTTTTTACACTCTCTCCCTCCTCTCCCTTCACTCTTTGCTCTCAGGCTGCAATGAGGTTAACAGCCCTGTGCGTATGTGGGACCCTGCTGGCCTTCTCAAGTCTTTCTTGGATCACAGCAGACTCTGATGAAGGAATACTCCTTGTGGATAAAGGATTTGGCCCCTGCACTGTAACACTGACGCCTGAGGGGCAGTGCAGACAGGTGCAGCATGAGAACACGTGCCCTTACTTACTCACTTTGCCACTGCTGAGGATTCACCTGCCACAGCAGCTCAAAGAGCTGGAGAAGATCGTGGAGGACCTGCAGAAGCTGAAGGACAGTGTGGATGAACTGCGGGAGATCTGCGCAGACTGTACAGTAAGCCAAACTGAGAGAGAGTGTGGAAGGCACAGAGAGAATGAGCGTGAGACGCTGAGTGAGGAGACGGATAGACGTGAGGATGACAGAAACTGGGTGAATGAGAGACTTCAAGAGAATGGTTTTAAACAAGAGTGCAGCACAGTCAGTGTTATGGAAGGAGATGGAGACTCGGAAAAAACAGGCACTCTGGAAGAGAAAGAAAGAAAGAAATGGGAGACAGAAAGAGAGAGCAATGGAGGACTCATAAAAGAAAATGAGGAAGGAGAAACTCTGACAGAGGTGCTGGAAACTGACGGAACAACTCAATCAGACAGAGGGAAAGGAAAGGACAAAGTGGTTCCAACAAAGGTAACAACTGGTGGTGTAAATGAGGGAACAGTAGGAGAAAAGGTTGCTGACAAAAACAATAGGCAGGGGGAGAGAGACAGAAATAAAGACACTGCCGGAGAAGAGAATTCAAAGGGATATCAAGAGAATAATCTGGAGCATGGAAAAGAAAGAAAGACTTTCACTAATATAGATAAAACTGAAGAAAGTGATCATCACGTGTGGCAAGATAAAACAGAGGAAACAGAGACCCAAACTGCAGCCAGTGATAGGATAAAGATGTCAGAGAACCATGATGAGAATACAAATCAGGAGCAAGAGCAGAGCAGGGAGGAGAAGAAAAAGGAAATGGAAAAGAGAGTAAAAGTAGAGCAAAATAATGAGGAACGAAAACAGACCGAAAGCATCAGGCACACTGAAAAAGAAAAGACTATAAAAGAGGGGGGCGAGGGCAGAGAGACGGGAAAGGAGATCAAAACAGAAGACGAAGAGACAGAGAGTGGAGAGGGAGACGATAGAGAATTACCATCCAGCGAAGCAACTAAAAGGACAGACTTTGTTTCAATCAGCCCAACTCCTCACTCTACAATTAATATAGCTCTAGGGCTAGACTCTGTGGACTCGAATGAAGCTACGTCATCTATTCCATCTCCCCCAATGCCCAGCTCCACCTTGCATTATATCACAGATGTCAGTCACGAGATAACAACCCAAAACACAGGCCTTGTAGCAGCTGGGATTTCTAAGCCTCCAAAAGCTGATGCAAATACTCACACAGAAACTACAATGAGCACAGGGAGTGGACAACACATAACCAATCAAACTACTACATCCAGGTCAGGCCTCCACAGTCACATTAGTTCAACTATGACAACTACAGTCACCACAGCTCATCATCAGGATTCAACTGTAGGAGCTATAGATGACAGCCGCTGGACAGCTAAAAAGAACATCAGCTCAAATACTAAGATTGGAGCAAAACCTCTGCCAGGCCAAGGACCAAAGCCTGGCAAAAGACCAAAATACAACCAAAAGAAGCATCCTTTTCACCACAAACCCAGAATCGACCAAAGACCTAAACCTCAACCTGGCAAAGACCCAAAAGGAGTCGAAACTTCAAAACCTAAGCAAAGAATTCCCCCTCATATTTTACCCACTGATCAAAATTTGAATAACGATTCTATACCTAAATATGGCCAAAATTATACATCTGATCAAAACAAGTTACCTACTCAAAAGTCAAAACCTAATGAAAAGACTGTGACTCCTATTTGGACACCTCCACCACATCACAGACCTCAGAATGCAAACACCGCCGGATCTGATGAATATCCTGATCAAGTTACTGCTACTAATCAAACCGAGATTGAACCGAAATCCGAGAAGGGAATAGTCCATAATCCAAAAACTGAGAAGCCGGACCAAAATCAAAAAATAGAAAAATGGTCAAAAGGTGGAGAAAAAACAACAACTGACCAAAAACCTGGCTACAGTGGGACATCTGATGAAAATCCAACGCAAGTGTCTTATTTTAATCAAGATTCCATATCTGGAAAGAAGACCACACCTGATCTAACGAAAACACCCCCCAACCAAAAGTCTAAAATCACGCAGATCATCCCTACAAAACAAAAACCTGTCCAAGAGCCTGAATCAAAAGAAAGTCCAACAGCTAGCTACACAGAAAAAGCTAAACAAAATGAGACATCTGATGAAAATCCCTTGCATGTGTCTAATTCTAATCA
>NW_005187571.1:431396-453248 GCF_000239375.1 Pundamilia nyererei | reverse complement strand
ACACCTGATCTACTGAAAACACCCCCTAAGGAAAAGCCTAAAACCAGACAGAATGTCCCTACAAAACCCAAACTTGTCCAAGAGCCTGAATCAAAAGAAAGTCCAACAGCAAGATACACAGAAAAACCTAAACAAAATGAGACATCTGATGAAAATCCCTCACATGTGTCTAATTCTAATCAAGATTTAATAACTGGAAAGAAGACCATGCCTGATTTACTGAAAACACCCCCCAACCAAAAGCCTAAAACCAGCCAGAACATTCCCGTGAAACCTAAACCCACCCAAACGTCTGAATCAAAAGACAGTCCAACAGCTAGCTACACAGAAATACCTAACCAAAGGGAGACATTTGATGAAAATCTCTCATACATCTCCAATTCTACTCAAGATTCAACATCTGGAAAAAAGACCATGCCTGATCTACCAAAAACACCTGGCAACCAAAAGCCTAAAATCACCCAGATCATCCCTACAAAACCCAAACCTGTCCAAGAGCCTGAATCAAAAGAAAGTCCGACAGCTAGTTATGCAGAAAAAGCTAAACAAAATGAGACATCTGATGAATATCCCTCACACGTCTCTAATTCTAATCAAGATCCAACATTTGGAAAGAAGACCATATCGGATCTAATGAAAACACCCCCCAACCAAAAGCCTAAAGCCAGACAGAAGATCTCCACAAAACCCAAACCTGTCCAAGAGCCTGAATCAAAAGAAAGTCCAACAGCTAGCGACACAGAAAAACCTAAACAAAAGGAGACATCTGATGAAAATCCATCACACATGTCTAATTCTAATCAAGATCCAACACCAGGAAAGAAAACCATGCCTGAGATCATGAAAACACCCCCCAACCAAAAGCCTAAAACCAGACAGAACATCCCTACAAAACCCAAACCTGATCAAGTGCCCAACCAACCAAGCCATTCAAAACCTGGGACAAGCTTCAAGCCAAAACCGAATGTAAGGCCCAAAACTGGCCCCAAACCACCAGAAACCAGTCACAACTTTAAAACACCTAAGCTTGGAGAAACGCCTAATCTGAATGCCAAGCCTGCACCTCGGGCAGAGTCCAATAGAACGTCAAAACCAAGGCTTCCCTTCATTTACCGACCACGAAGCATGCCTACAGTTAGGCCAGGAGCACCACCAGTTCAAAGGCCAAAACCAGCAGTGCAACCAAAGCTAAGTCCAAAGACCAAAACAGATCCACCTAACACCAGCTGGACTACTTCAGATTACACCCAAACCTCTCAAATCAACACGCCTTCTACATCTGGCCCCATAAAGCATACTGCTGAAGTGACTCATTCCCCAGGGGACAGAGAGTTCAATCCCAGTCTAAGTAAAACTGTCACTCCAGGTCCAAAGACCTCCAACAGTCTGGAAAATGGAGCCTTCCCTCACCTTCAAAGTCAGCCTAAAGATTCCACTATGAGCCCAAACAACAGGATTGTGTCTGATCTGAGGCCACAAACAGCCAGTCAACCAGCATCAATCCCAATGACAACAAAGCCAAACAAAATCATCAGTGGGATCCTCACAAGTGTTATCCCTAGCACCACTCCAGGATCCTCAAAGTCAAAGACAAATTCTGGCTCAGACACACAAACTGAGAAACATCACAAGATGGAAGAAATAGCTCCTGCATTCTCTACATCTCCTTCTCCCATATCTCACACCATCTCTCCACCCAGCCCTGACTTCAGGTCAACAACTGCGACCACCCCTGGCCCCGAGCACCCCGAGCTCGCTGCCGAGGCTTCCACTCCCAGTGCACGTGAGTTACGAGTGAAAATCAACCAGGTGGCTGCTTTCTTCAATAATAGCCTGAGTCCTAATGGCAGACCACCAAACATACACCACAAAGACCACTCAGAAGAGAACCAGGGAGGCATCAGGCCTGACAACACGGACGGCAAACTGCCAACAGACAAACCACCTAAAGGCAAGAGATTCTGTTTTATTCTATCACACTGATCCTGTTTTGTCTCTGTGTGCTTGTGAAATGTAAACTGTTTCTGCCAGTCAGCTGCAAGACATGTTAGTGATCAATGCAGATTATACTGGGCTTGAAATGCGAAGCACGCATACATTCAAGGTCCCAAGGCCGAGAAATGTGCAATGAATTGTGCCACATTAGTATCTGAATGCTTATTGCTTTATTACTACTCAAAAAGACATAAATAAGACCACTAATAATGACTTAAGCTGAAAGGAATTAAGCAATACAATCTCATAGTAAACTCTAATGATCCTCATAATATAATTATGTGGGCAGATTTGTATCATACATCACTGGCTATTATTTGTCAAAGGAGGAATCTGCATGTGTGTGAAATGTGTCGCTCCTAATGAATGTCATGACTAAAGATAAAACCACAACTATGCAAAGACCAACAGCTTTAAACCATCCTTTTGTGGAGAGCTGTTTACAGAGAGTGAACTCAACAAGTGGCTATTTTCCCCCAGCAATTAATTAAAATAACATTTACCAGCATCCATGACATCATAGAGTAAAAACAGAAGGTTAATAGGATTTTAAATGCATGCTTTTCTTTCTCTAACTGCCTGTTATTGCCTCATTTCACCCTTTTTTTTTAAAAAAGTCAGGAGGAAAATATAGGAAAGTTGGACTAGACAATCAAGTATTTTAAAGGTGAAATTATTAAACTTCCTTCACGTGTATGCCTCCAACACCATTTCTGTTTTAAACGATATCTTTTCATCTACCGTGGAGGTCCACTTTGAAGGCCCTCACACACTAACTCTTTTTATGGTGGAAAAGCCACTGACCTGATGCACTCGTGACCTCAGCCAGCTCATTTCACGAATAAATCCCAGCTGCGAGATGATAATATCACCTGGAATATGAGAGAGAGAATATGAGAGAAAAACAGGGCTTAAATAAATCAGGGCTTACTGGCTTTTTAAGAAATGTGTCATTTCTTCCATTGTGTTACAGTTACCATGCTACCGAGAGACTGCTCAGATCACCTGCTCAGGGGAAAAACAAAAAGCGGGCTTTACCTGGTGACCCCTGACCTCCGCACTAGTAGCTTCTCGGTGTACTGCGAGATGGAGCAGGAGGGTGGAGGGTGGACCGTCCTGCAGCGCCGCCAGGACGGCAGCGTGAACTTCAACCGCACCTGGGCAGAATACCAATCCGGCTTCGGGGAGCTTGACAGAGGGGAGTTTTGGCTGGGCAACAACATCATCCACCTGCTGACCCGCGACAGGGAGATGGTGCTGCGGGTGGAGCTGGAGGATTTTGACGGGTTGACGGGGTATGCGCAGTACGAGCAGTTCAAGGTGGCCAGCGAACGCCTGCGCTACAGACTGACAGTAGGCAGTTACTCGGGCACCGCAGGTAATGCTCTCCGCTTCAGCAAAAAGTACGATCACAGCAACAGGGCGTTCACCACGCCGGACAGGGACCACGACCGCTACCCCTCCGGGAACTGCGGGGCCTACTACAGCTCCGGCTGGTGGTTTGACGCCTGCATGAGCGCAAACCTTAACGGGAGATATTACGACGGGAGGTACAAAGGTGTGCGGAATGGGATTTTCTGGGGGACATGGCACAACATATTATCAGAGTACTACCCCACCAATGAGAGACAGTCTTTTAAGAGAGTGAGGATGATGATCAGACCTAAAGACTTTGTGCCATAAGATGTGCTGGGAAAAGAAAACAAGGGTTTAAATACCATCGTCAACGATAAGCCCGCAGGATACTCCATAAAAGTTTAATGAAATCTAGTGTACGCTCCACACTATTTAACCAGTAAGGCAATACTGCCGCCCTGTGGTGTTTTCTATAATGTGTTGTTTACAATAACAGGATGTATATACTAGTGACAAAAGCAGGGTTGCCTAGTTTCTTTTATAACCTTTCCATAATAAAGTGATAACATTGCTTTTGTCGAGAGGGGAATTTGAAAATGAAGGAAATCTTCATGTGAAGAGTTATTTTTCTACCAGTGATATGAATCCAAGGTGACCAGGTGCCCCACTTCACGGCATGGCATGTTTATCCTTTTGCCCCCCTCCACTCCAATCAAGGCCCCGCATTTTAAGAAACATGTGGCTCAGACAGAGATGTGGCGATCCGTGGATGCGTCCTTATCAAACAGAAATGACAAGTAGGAGTATTAGGACTGTAGAATAAGGAAATATAGGAGTGCACAAAGACTAGAAAGCTCGTTACATACGCATCGGTTTCAAATAAATCGTCATTCCTATCACACCGATGCCAACCCTGACACCAGCATAGTTTTTGTGTAATTATTTGTATTTATTTCGTCAGTAACAAAACAAATGGTTTGCCCCACATGTAGTATGTTGGGATCTGGTCACCGTGACGGGTATGTAGCATAAGAGACTTTTATTACATGTACTGGAAGGGCAGTTCATAGATTGAAGCTGTCTGTGGTGTGTTGAATGCTTTTGTTTCGTTAAAATGAATAAAATGAGTTTACAGAAGCATTTGCATTCAGTTCGTTTTCCTCTGTAATAATCAGCAGCACAGATTAGCCAAAATCCAATAACAAATATAGCTAAATTAAAAATAACTAGAAGTGCAACACCAGGGTCTTCCGACTCATGACGGGCTGCAACACCTCCACCATATTAGGCTTCGGTAACAGGGGTCCAAACTCATTTTTTTCCACACTCTTTGCGACGAACCTAACGTCACTTCCGACCTGATAGCGTAATCTACTGATTGGACAGGACCGGTAGAGGGGAGGTTCTAAGTTTGCGCCGTTTACGCAAGACTCTACATCCGGTTTGTTAAGCGTATGAGAGTGACACGGAGCAACACCAGAAGTCAATTACTTTCCCTTCAACCCAAAATCATAAACTTAAATAAAAAGTAAGGTGATGTGGAAAAGTATGATTTTTAATATTGGACAGTCCACAGAGCATAGAGAGTAGCAGAGGTTTTGGAAAGCTTGAGCTTAGTGCAAAGCAAATATGATGTTTCTTTTGAAAGATTGTTTAGAAATATTCAATAAAGTTTGTCAGCCGATTCCTGGCAATAGGTCCTGTTACGCTGACTTTGTGTCAGCACCTGAGAAATTACTAGTAGATTTTGGTATGATCCAAAATTTTAATGACCATCAAATCCCTGTGATTAATAATTAGTTAACAAAACGTGCTAATTATGTGCTATAGACTATAACTAAAATAGACATGACAGTAAACACAAAAAAGGTTCAGATGCTTTTCATAGTGGATGTTTGAGCTATATTTTTCATTAAAACAAATAAATCATTAATTTCACACTGTTCAGTGGACGATACACTGAACTTAGATGATAGAAACAATGTATCGATCCTACAGTGCTACAATGATATGATACCAACAGTATCGATAATACTGCTATTTAGATCAATCCGCCCACCTCGAGAAAATTAGTTCAATCCTGTGACGATATCTTTGTGATTAATTAATGCATACAATAAATGACTGGCAGATGCCAGAGTCAGGATTTAATGCGGACCGGATTTGCGAATGTGCCCAGAAAACTGTCTTCCTGAAATAAAAATATTTTTTCTGAACCCATAACGAAGCACTTTCTCACTGCAAACCTCAGGACAAGTGTTTCTGCTTAAAACATAAACATATTGCACAGAAAGGTAAATGAATAAGAGTTTAGTGTTGAAAGAGCTATTACCGAGGTGCTGTAAACACAGTATATACAGTTTTTAGGATCTCTTGTGCACATATTCTTCATGAAGCTTTTAATCTGAAATGTCATACCGGAAACGTTTTGTCTTGAAACCGTGCTTGCGCGGATCTCGAGTGAATGGCGTGTTTATAGTGGGTCTTGTGGCTACAGTCAGCCGTGGATTAGTTGATTTACCGAGATGTTTTGGGGATCAGCAGGTCAGCGGGGGTCTGTCGGGCTTCTCCGCTGCTGGTCCCTGACGGTCAGCCCCAAGACTCTCACACCCACCCGGTGTCCTCTGCACACTCCACGCTCGCTCTCGTTCTCTGCCCCTCTAAAGTCTCCTGCTCATGAAGAGGTGAAGCAGCCTCTGAGGCGGTGGGATCTGTCAGTGAGCCCCTTCACCACGGTGCGCGCACAGATAGGCTGCAACATATCCATCCACCCGCTGGACCCGCACACCTACCCCGAGGCTGATCGAGCCTTCATAACAGTCCACGGGCCAGACAAGGAGCAGGAAGTCAGTCTGGACCGGTTAAAGGTCCACTATGATGACCGGAGCAAAGAGCTCCTAATATCCGCTGAGACGGTGGACAGCGACGTGTCCATCGAAATGTCTGCACCCATCAAAAGCAGTGAGTGTGTCTATGACAGGGGATCCACACTAAAGTGATTCTGCGCTCTGCGTCTTTGAATAATTTCTGTATGTGAAATTTTGTCAGATCTCTTCATTACTACTCAAGGAAAGGGAAGCGTGCAAGTTAAGAATATGGAGTGTGATATCTGCAAGGTGCGAACAGAAAAGGGGAACTGCCTGCTGCACTCTGTCAAGGTGGGTATTGGCAACACATGTCAGGCCTGCAATTAGTCGGTCCTACTTGTTGGAGCAATTTACCCACACTATGTCTTTCTCCAGCCTGCTTATGTTACAAAGACAAAGCCAAACCACACACTCTTCTGCTAAAACAGCTCGGCCCTGACCTTCATCTATCAAAACATTTACTGACTGTGACTGTTGATCCTTAAACACTTGAGCTGAAGGCAAGTGGACTTCTTCACTGGCCTGTGAATCAGGTTGTAATTCCCCTGCAATTAAACTGATTTTCCATGTATTTTACCTGAATTTACGATGCAGTTATATTTACCTGCAAAGACTTGGCTCAAAATTCAAGTTTTTACAGGAACGAAGAAATAATTAAACTCCAAGCAATTTTCAGTCATGTGTAGTTTTTGGGTATTTTAGTGAAAAGACAAACAAAATTTCCCCATCTTACACTGTAAATGCCCTGCACCTTTATATTGTAGTGGCTTCACCTTGCCTTTTTACATTTTGCATGATCCATTATATTGATGTGCATCATGCATGCTCCACTATTCAGCTGTCCTCTTTTATTTATGGTTCTTATTTGTTTTTGTTTTTTAATGTCTCTGTAAAACCCTTTGAATCACTTTGCTGTTGAATTGAATTGCTATATAAATAAACTTGCCTTGCCTTACATATAAAATATGTCATGAGGACTTGTTTTTTTAACAATCCTGGAAATTATGCACTACTTAAATTACTAATGTAATACTTGAAATGGCTCACAGTATAATTAGTCTTTTTTTACGTCAAAATACCTGAAGTTACACCCTTTGGAGGTAGTCCTGAAAATTGTCCTGTGAGTCATTAAGGTCACACCGGTCAAGGTACAAGTTGTTGGAAAGACATCTCAAGACTGGATCACAGGTGGCTGGCAGTTTATGTTGTAGGCCACCACCTTTGTTCAGTGTCAGTTGTTCCTTTTCTGTTATTTCAAATCATCTGTCTTCTCTATGCAAACTGTGAGCATCCTGAAAAGAGCGCCCTTTCTCATCTTTTCCTGTCTTATTTCAGGCTCATCAGGTTGAGGTGCAATCCCACGAAGGGCATGTTACAGGTGTGGGCACTATCAATGGCAATGTGGTCATCAGCACTGGCGGAGACAGTGTAAGGATGACTGTTATTTCTACGTGTTAGTCCTTATACTCAGCAGTCATTAGGGGGCAGCAGTACCCTGAAATACGCGTTAGCAGTGTTGAGTTTCATGTTTTCCTTTTTTTTTTTTTTTTTTTTTGAGGCTATTACTTAAAACAAACAACATCAAAAAAGCTGCGATTATACATCATGTACATCCCTGTGTAGTGATCAGTTGTACGTTTACAGGCAGTGGATGTCAAGAAGCTCCAGGGCACCAAGATGAATGTGTCAACAGAGCACGGCCCTCTGAAGGTCAAAGCCATCTACGCGGAGTCCACCTGCATCTCATCCCGTTCGGGGAGAGTGAACCTAGGGCACGTGCACGGTGAGCAAAAGCGAGCGTCCATCATTCATTTTTAATAAAAACTTGTATCTTAATGAAATTACATGTGTGGTTATTACGAAAGCCAGAGTCCAATGCAAAGTGAGCCAATAAGTAATTAAATACTTAGACTCTACTACACATTAGATTGTTTAGATTATGATAGTTTAGTTTTTAAGTAAATGTATATATTTTTTGCCAGTGGATAAAAATATCAAATGAAGATCTCATTGCCAGCTATTGATCCCAACAGTGTGTGAAATTGGAACAAATACAACCGACCTGAGTATTAAAATACTGTTGGCAGGTTAACACACAGGCAATAATAATCTAAAGTAACACAAAATGGGTAAATCTGCACAAAGAGGTTGCTATTTTCTACACACTATATTACATTGCAGCACATTTTGTACTCAGCTGCTTTATGTTACTTGCTTGGTAAAGCAGGACTTTGGTATGTCTGGAATCCCGGGCTCGGATCAGAGGTGATTTTAACTGCAATGTGGTTGTAATTTATCCGCTTATCCAGCTTGTTACTCGTTTCTGAAAAGCTATGAAACAATGTAGTTTTAAGAAGACTAATTCTTCAAAGTCAAGATGAGATCAGAGCTTTGTGATGTGTAGTAAGAAAAATGCACCATTGATGCAGACGTTTCCTTTTCTTCCTGATAATGATGAGCCTCAGACTCCAACACATGCATGGAAACAATTATCTTGTTGACTTAGAGCTGCAGGCTTGTTATATCTACAGTCTTAGAAGTGTTATCATTAATTATGTGCTTTCATTAATTAAAGGTGAGACTACTGTGAAGAACGCGTGTGGAGATACAGTTATAGGTGAGCAAGTCGACCGACTGCACATTGCCCTTTATATGGTCTCCGTCAGTGGAAGCAAAACAAAACACCCGAGGCTTTGCTTTTTCAGATGGTTCAAATAGCTTCCTGAAGGTTTCCTCTGACAGCGGAGGCATCGATGTCTACGTGGGAGACGGTGGCAGTGCTGAGCTTCACAGTCAGCAAGGTAAACACACATTACAAGAACAACTTTGTCTTTATTTGACACAACTTTCTTTGTTACATCTTTTGAGTCATATTGTTTTTCTCCTTCGTTCTGTGTCTTACGTAGGAGCGGTGAGCGTGCGTGTGCCGTCCTCATTAAGAGCTGGGGTGAGGCTTTGTGGGACGTCGGTGGATATCAGCCCAGAGGTTGTTCTCCATGGAGTAGAAAACAACACGTCTGAAGGCCACACCACCGTTACTGGTAAGCTCGTAACCTTCTTTATAACGCTTCCCTGTGGCACAGTTAATGCCATATCCTAAAACAAGTAATCCCATACACAATGTTCTGTTCATAATCCGCCTCTGCTTTGTTTTCCTCCTACTTTTATGTGCCCTGTTCTGTGTTTTTTACAGGCTACATGAATGTAGAGTCTCCGGCTAATCAGTGGGTTAAAGCTCAAGCAGACAGAGGCTCCATCAGACTGACCGTACAAAGCTGGTTTGAGTCCCGGAGGCTAGTCAGCTGAATGTCCCGTTTTTTTCCTAGAATCATAATGATGCATCGCTGAACTGGGACTTAAAAAATGTACAAGAAAGAGCCAAACATTACTGCAGCTGTAAGAGACTGAATGCTTATTTAACGCAGGATATACTGCATTATAATCTGAAGTATATTACAAATGTTCTATGTGTGTAAGAAGCCACTGTACATACAGACTGCAGTGAGATTATGTGTGCACAAAACCGTTGGAGTGTTTTGGATGTTTAAAAAAAAAAAAAGAAAGTTTTGCTCATATTTTCTTTTTTTCTTTTTTTTGTCCAAGTTTACCGAATGTTACTGGAAGCTACCTCAAACTATGAAAGCACCGTTGAATACCTTGCACCTCTCCACTGTTACCCTTGTGTTCACCTCTAATTAATTATAGAGTCACATATTTGGAAATATTACTTTAAAACTGAATTTTGCAGCTAGCAGCATGTCAGTAGCATGATTGGGTTCAAGTACAACATTTTACGCAGTTTCCCAGAAGTAAACACGTGCAGAGGTTTACCAATCTGCAAACTGTGGAACGATTTTAGAATAATGTTCCTGAACATAAAATTGTAAATATCTTGAATATTATAAAGAGACTCTGGAGAAATCTCTGTTGCGCAAAGGACAAGGCCAAAAATTGATGCTGGCTGCGTGTGGTCTTTGGGCTCTTGGATAGCACCGCATTAAAAACAGACACGATTCTGTCATGAAAATCAGTACGTGGGCTCAGGAGCCCTTCCAGAAACGGGTCATAGTTTGCAGCGCCATCCAAAAATGCAGGTTAAAGCTCTGTCGTGAACATAATACAGAAATCCCACTGTCTTCTTTGGACTAAAGCCCATCAAACATGGATTGAGGCAAAGTGAAATACTGTTCTGTGGTCAGACAAATTTAAATTTGTAATTGTTTTTAAAAACTTTTGGATGCTGTATCCTCTGAACTAAAGAGAGGATCGACCATCTGGCTTGTTGTCGGTGCTCGGTTCAAAATCCTGCATCTTTAACAGTATAAGGGTTCATTAGTGACTGATGGCAGCTCGCACACGGAAAAGTACCGTCAACGCTGAAAGATGCATATAGGTTTGCGAACAACATGCACCGCCATTCATTTTCAGGAAGAACTACAAATTTCATTAAAGCAAGTTCAGCATCTGTTAGAACAGCATGACTTCGTAGTAGAAAAGTGCTGAACTGACCCAAAGTCCAGACTTCACTTATTAAAAACATTTGGTGGATCATCATCGTCAGACCCAGCAGTGCCGAGCAGTCAGAATCCTATATCAGTCAAGAATGAGACAACATTCCTCTCCCAGACGTCCAGCAGCTGGTCTCCTCAGTTCTGAGACATTAACAGACTGTTGTTAAAAGAGGAGATGCTACACAGTGGTAAAAATGGCACTCTGTCAAATATGAGATGCTTTTCTGCCATTAAATTCAAATTGAGTAGTGACTCTATAGTGTGGTCCATGCCAAATTCCTTTGGAGTTGTGTCAGGAAGGACATCTGGTATTTAAAATAAATCAGATGGGAATAAGGAAGCAGTAGAAAAAAGCTTCACCATCTATGGGATAAAATGTACATCACCCAAAATTGGAACAGTAAACTTCTAAAGCAGGGGTCTCAAACTTGTGGCCTGGGGCCCACTTGCAGTCCACCTCACCCACTCACGTTTGCAGTTTTGTTATACAATATTTGAAATGAAAACAAAAAAACGAAACACTACATTTTTGGAAATATTTGTGGGAGTTTTCTTGTTTGATTTTGTACTACTTGAAGACTAAAGTGGTCCTCCAATGAGATGACAGTGCCAGCAGTGGCCCACGACTCATTTAAGTTTGAGACCCCTGTTCTAAAGATTATGTTGAGACATTTCTGAATTTGAAGCAAACTTTGAATTCAGTCATTTCAGACCAATGATGGCCGGAAACATCAAGTCCATGAGAAACTGTGCATATAAATAGGATTTCCAGTGAGAAAAGGTTGCTATATTATTAATAGATAGGACCGCAAACTGGCTCCTGAAGTAAACTAGTACACCACTTCAACTGTGCTGTTGGAAACTGATGAAATGTGTCAGCAAAGCAGGTAAAACTTTGTGTTGTAGGCTTCTGTCCCAACAGGTACAGACCAGAAAGACCACACAGGTAAAATTCTGTTTATTTCCTGCATGGACTTATTGCAGTTGTCATTACTGATTACTGCTTTGCTACTTCTGATGGATCATCACTTGCTGGGTTTTGTGACCAGATGCCCCATGTTGTATCCAAACCAGTATGGAGGGGTGTCGCTGCTGTGCTCCCAGTATGTCACACGTGGCTGAAGTTTGGAGGCAGCTGCCCTGAGGAAACACACCTTCATCGATCGGTTCAAGTTTTGGGCAGGAGTTTAGCTTTGCTGTGAACTTTTAAGAGCATGCCGTACCTCGAGATGCCGCTGCAGCAGGCCATCGTGATGGAACTGAGTGGAGGACAAATTCTTTCCAAGTACCGAAGTGTGAGATCTGTGAGAAGAACACAACCACTCACATCAAGCTCTCGCAAGTACTGAGATCCACTTGTCAGATACTGCACGGCCATATCGGTCATCTGAGGCAGGGGGAGAAAAATGAAAAAATGTCATGAAATGACAAGAAGAAAGGCAGTTCCTTCAACTGGGTAACATTAAATGCCTTAGTAATGTGCACGTTTATACCTTAAAACAGCCGACCATCCGCAGTGCGACCAGGCCTCTGCAGTAAAACGAAAAGGCTCTGACGGCTGCGTCAGACAGAGCCACACAATGAGAGATATCGACATGTTCCAGGTCTGTCACATTCTTGCACAGCTTCTGCTCATTGTGAGAAACAAAGAAAATGAGAGATGTGTGATGAAGTGTTACTGATTAGAAAATAAATGAGGACTAAACATGGAGGAAATTGGAAATCATTTCTTCAATGGTGTTGGCTTGTTGAAAGCAAAAGATTCTTTGAAATAGCTGTGGAAAAAGAGAAGGGTTTCATTTTGTAAAACCATTAGTCCAGGAAAAGGTTTGGATACAATTGTAATTCCCATCAGTTGTCAATGTTATAAAACAATGTGAGAAGAAGAAAACTTGGACGCTGAACAGTTGGCTGAGATTCCAGATAAATATGCACCTTAATTCCAGCGTCTGTGACAGAGAAGCACTTGGCAATAACCAATTTCCTCAAGGGAATTCCCTCAAGAGTGGCCAGTCCCTAAAAATGCAAATACCCAAGTTACAGGCTGTTCTTCAAATTCAAATCTTCAGCAATGCGTGAAAACAAGAGCAAACATGGTAACAGTACTTGATCCTGGATGTTGCAGCTGCTGAGGTCAAGTGAGCAGAGAGAGCTCCCACCCAGCCACTCCACGGCCGAGTCCGTCAGCCTCTCGCAGTAACTCAGATTGAGATGGAGAAGTTTACACAACCTAACAAGTTGGAAAAAACGCAAACAAAAGCTGCTTTATGATAGTATTTAGGCTCAGTTCTGGGTAAATACTCATGAAAAAAAAAACCTGTCATATAATCAGAGACGTAACTGTGTGTACCTTTGTGCAATCCTCATGACAGAGATGTCGGTGATGTGACTGCAGTGACTGACATTCAGTTCTTGCAGTTCATTTGCTGAGCAGCCTTTAGTCAAATACTGCACCCCAACATCAGTCACCCTGAAACACATTATTTAAAGAAATGTAAAGAAAAAGGTATGAAAAGTGAGACTTCGGTCATCACAAACAAGCACACACCTGTTGCAATACGAGATGTTAAGATACCGCAGATGTTGGAGGGAGGCTACAGATTTGAGGCTTGCGTCAGTCATCCCGGGGCATTCTGCTGCGTGGAGCCTGCGGAGACCTGGTGAGCTTCTGAACAGGGCGTTCCAGATCAAGTCTGTGAGCTGGTAGTTGCCTAACGCACAAGCATTGTGTACAACATAGTGGAGAATAACTGGAGCAGTATTAAAACTCTTCACACAATGGGGAAACAATTATTTGATCCCCTGCTGAAATTTTAAGTTTGCTCGCTTGAAAAAAAATGAACAGCCTCTTAATTTTTATTGTAGTTCCATTTTAATGGAAAAAGACAGAAATCAACCAAAACACATTACATACAAGTTATAAATTGATTTTTTAATGTCATTGAGTGAAATGAGTATTTCCACCCCAAGCAAAACATGACCTAATACTTGGTGGAGAAACCTGTGTTGGCAGGCACAGGTAGGTCACCAGGTTAGGACACATCTTAGGAGAGACTTTGGCCAACTCCTCAGTTTGGCCTCTGCTTGGGCACTCAAAGCTTCAAGTCCTGTAGAATTGTCCTGTACCAGTATCAGAAAAAAACAGTCCCAATGGATAATGTTTCCAAGTCCATGCTTCACTATCGGGATGGTATTTTTTGGGTCATACTCAGTACTTTTCTTTGTTCAAACGTAACGGGTTGAGTTAATACTGTAAAGCTTGATTATAGTTTCATCTGACCACAGCACTTTCTCCCAAGCCTCATTTAGATGTTCACTGGCAAAACTTACATGTGGCTTCTTGAGCAGGGGGACCATGTGGGTTCAATCCATTATGGCGTAGTCCAGGGGTGGGCAACTCCAGGCCTCGAGGGCTGGTGTCCCTGCAGGTTTTAGATGTGTCCTTGAACCAACACAGCTGATTTAAATGGCTAAATTAGCTCCTGCAGTTCTCCAGAGGCCTGGTAACGAACTAATCATGTGATTCAGGTGTGTTGACCCAAGGTGAGATCTAAAACCTGCAGGGACACCGGCCCTCAAGGCCTGGAATTGCCCACCCCTGGCGTAGTCTATTGCCAAGCTGATTAACAAGGTCCTCCTGTGTAGTTTTGTGCTGATCCACACACAATTTTCACCCCATGAGGCATCGTCTTGTATGGAGCTCCAGAATGAAGGACGAGCAATGATCATTTTATAGTTTTTCTATTTCTGAATAATTGCACTAATAGTTCTCACCAAGCTTCTTGCTGATGTTGTTGTACCTCATTTCAACCTTTCCCAGGTCTACCATCTTGCCCCTGATGTCCTGTGGCAGCTCTTTGGTCATGTCTATGATGGTGGAGAGGTTGGAATGGACAAAACTGATTATGTGGACAGGTGTGCTTTGTACATATAATGAGTTGCAATCAGGAGTATCTTTGTTTGACTGACTGAAATCTGTGTGCAACTTGGGCACACAACCAATCTGTGGAATCATGAATTATTCAAATACTTGTTTCACTCAATGGCACTTAAATCAATTTGTAACTTTGATGTAATGTGTTTTTTCTGGATATTTCCTTGATATTCTGACTCTCCTTTTAAATGAAGCTACCATAAAATTTAGAGACTGATCATTTCTTTATAAGCCGCAAACTTACAGATACAGCAGGGGATCAAATAATTATTTCCCCCACTGTGCGTGTATTGAAATGAAGACTGTGGGATGTGATCGCACCCTCTATGCTGAAAGACTTCAGTTTGGCTGCTTCAGCAACAGCTTTGAAAGCGATATCGGAAAGATGTGGTGCATCCAGCAGAGAAATAGCAGACAAGCAGTGACATCTGGTAAGGAGGGCCTGTTAGAGAAGAGCAACATGGGGTTAAGGGTGTGGGTACAAAGAATTATGCACAAGATAAGACACATTCATGTGCCATGATTTACACTCACCAGGACACAGCTATCTGAGAGCGTGAGCATGTCGTTGATCACAATCTCTTCAAGTGCAGGACATCCAGCAGAAATATATCTGAACCCAGCCACGGTCAACTAGGAGGAGAGGGGAAAATCTGTGTCTATTTCTTCATCTTAATCAGTCTCCTGGATGCACTTTTCCTCATTCACAGAATTTTCAGGGCCCCATAAAACTATACATCTGGAAGCAAACTAATACGCATTCCCAGAAGAGTGTCTTTCATGTTGCAGTACGTGGGTTACGTTACAGAGTGTACACATGCTGAGTGGGTGGGCCAACCCAAACCTCTGCTTGGCCACAGCTGCCTTTTCCTCTCTTCTGCTCATTCGCTCGGAGCTCTCCCCGAGTGCAAACCCCAGCAACGCCAGGAACAAGAGAGAACACGTGCAAACAGACGAGTGACTGGATTTGTTCAAGACGGACTGAGGAGGTCAAAAGCCATTTGCTGTTTTCAGCTGAATTTGAGTGGAGCAGCTGAGAGAAACACATCAACTGACCTGGGTGCAGCCGGACAAGTTGAGGTGGATGAGATTGTGGCAGCCCTTCCCTGTGGCCAGGTACAGAAAACCTTCGTCTGTGAATCTATCGCAGTAGGCCAGACTCAGATACTGAAGGCTCAGGCAGTTTCTGTTAGATGTAAGAAATGATGAAGGCAAATTATTTGTGTTAATGAGCCTTGTACAGATCATAGCTGGTTGTTTGGTTGTTTGTTTTTAGCACAAAAAAGTTACATTTGAAAAGAAAGCCTTGGCATAAAAAAAGGAAAATGTCATTGTCAATTAAAGGTGAGCATCCTCACATTATTCTGTGGGAAAATGTGAATCAGATAGCATTGCATAATACTACAAGCTGTGAGAGAGCAACACCATCACGGAAATTGATCAACCTGTCATACAATTATGCAGTGTAGCATCTGTTTCTCTAAATCATTTTGCTGGCACAGACCGCATTCATTTCGGACATGAAATACAAGCCAGCTGTGGGCTTCAACTGGACAAACAGACACGTAGATAATTCTGGAACCTGAGGGGCGGGATGCCATCAGAAAGAAACATTATGCACACCGATACACCGTTTGTAGCATCTTTTAAATCTATTCTGTTGACAAAGTCTAAATCACTGATGGTTTTACCACAAATGGAGACCTACCTGGACAGCTCTTGTAGAGTTTTGTTTGTTAAGAGGGTGCAAGAAAGGTTCAAGTAGAGCAGGCAGGGACAGCCCTCCAAAATTCTCTGGACCATCATATCCTACAAAAGGAGAGATTGAAATGTTCCCATCCAACCAGGAAGGAACCTGTTACTAGAATCTATATTTGGAAAACTGACCATTGCCTGTTTATTTATCGGCGGATGAAATCAATTAGAATCAGGGTTTTGTCAAGGTTTAGAAAATCAAAGTCAAACTTTAGAAAACTGTAAATGTGCACATACAAAAGCAAGATGCATTTTTCTGTAGCTTTAAGATGTTCGTTGTTAACATGTTCACTTACTGTAACATTAAAGCACTCAGACACATTGAGCTCCTGCAGGTTTCTGCATTCACCTGCAATAAAACAGTGAGCAGTATAGAACAGATACATGTTTACTTGTACTATGCTGAATATTTTTTGAAATACTTTATGACTGTATCTTAATGAATGAACAAGTATTGTCATAGTAATCCACTGTATTTTAAAGCTGTACATACACCAGTCAGGAATAACATTTTGACCACCTGCCTAATATTGTGTTGGTTGCTGTCAAAACAGCCCTGACCATCGAGGCACGGACTCTACCAGACCCCTGAAGGTGTTTCTGTGGTATCAGACACCAAGATGTTAGCAACAAATCCTTTAAGTCCTCTAAGTTGTGTGTTGGGGGATCCGTGGATTTGACTTGTTTGTTCAGCACATCCCACAGATGTTAAATTAGATTGAGATTTGGGGAATTTGGAGACCAAGTCAACAACTTAAACTCATCGTTGTGCTCTTCAAAAAGTTCCTGAACCATTTTTGCTTTGAGACAGGGTGCATTATCCTGCTGAAAGAACACAGCAGAACATTGCCCAAAGCATCACACTGCCTCCACCAGCTTGCCTTCTTCCTACAGTGCGTCCTGGTGCCAGGGGTTCTTCAAGTAAGCGACACACCTGCACCCAGCCAACCATGTGATTTATAAGAAAACATGATTCACCAGACGAGAACACCTTCTTCCATTGCTCCATGGTCCAGTTCTGATACTCATGTACCCCTTGTTAGTTTATTTTTGAGCAAACTGCGATGGACTGTGTATTCTAACACCTTTCTATCAGGACCAACGCTAACTTTTTCGGCAGTTTAAGCTGAAGTAGCTCGTCTGCTGGATCGGACCACACAGGCCACCCTTCGCTCCCCACAAGGATCAGTGAGCCTCGGCCTCCCATATTCATTCCTTGAACCACTTTTGATAGGTACTGACCGCTGAAGACCAGGAACACCCCACAAGCTGCAGTTTTGGAGATGTTCTGGCCATCATAATTTGGCCCTTGTCAACCTCGCTCAGATACTCACGCTTGCTTGTTTTTCCTGCTTCTAACACCAACTTTGAGGACAAAATGTTCACTCACTTGATAACATAGAGATAAGTGTTATTCACTTCACCTGTGATTGGTCATAATGGTATAACAGATTGGTGTGTTACCTCTCACTTCTGCAGGGATGACAGCTCCTGTGTACAATCAACAATAACAAATTTGCCCTTTGACCTGTTATTTCCGTTTCCCAGTTTGAAAACTTTCATCAGAAGCTGATTTGACTCCAGTTCATCTTGCTGAAGAGACAATCCCCCCTGCAGGGTTCAGGATGCGTGCAATCCCCCCTCTCCTCTTATTCTGCCTTTTCCTCCTGCTGCTCCCATCCATCCAGATGAAAAAACCAGGAAAGGGCAGAGGCCTCAAAGGAGCAAGGCACAAACTCACACGGGACAGGTATGGATTACTCCTACATTTAATTTGATTTCTGCAGCCCATTTTTCACAGATTAATCAGCTGTTTGTGTTTTAATCGTCAGGGCAAGAGGTCCTCGCCGTCACAGCAGGTCAGGCCCATCTGGTCTTGTGTCACCCAACTGTTTAGAGTCACCAGAATCTGGGCATGTCTTTGTAGACTGCCAAGAACGGCGTCTCTCTTTTATTCCCACCGCAAACACATGGTCCAACAAACCCAAGCACCTCCTTCTAGCCCGTAACCGAATTAAAGTCCTTCATGATGGAGCCTTCCTCGGATACGAGAATTTAGATAGTCTGGACCTGCAGCAGAACCAGATCTCTCTAGTGGAGGATGGGGCCTTCCAGGGTCTGACAAAGCTTACCACCCTGCTGCTTCAGCA
The DNA here is from genome assembly GCF_000239375.1 of Pundamilia nyererei. Lineage (NCBI taxonomy): Eukaryota > Metazoa > Chordata > Actinopteri > Cichliformes > Cichlidae > Pundamilia > Pundamilia nyererei. The sequence continues at coordinate 434,680 of NW_005187571.1, read as the reverse complement.
CAACCGCCTCCAAACACTTAGTGAGGAGGTTCTCATCCCCATGCCAAACCTTGGCTACTTGCGTTTATATGATAACCCCTGGAACTGTCTCTGCCCAATTGATAGTCTTGTACGCACTCTTCAGGTGCCAAGCAATCGTAATCTAGGAAACCACGCCAGGTAAGTGATTCCAACAAAACTCAATATGTAGTGTGCACTTTTTAAGTCATTACTCAGTGTCCAAATGTCCCCTCTGCTAGGTGTGCCAAGCCCATCTGGTTAAAAAACATGAAGTTGAAGCACGTTGATCCTGAGTTACTCTGTAAAGAACCAGACCCGGCCAACAACCAACAGAGTGATGAAACGGGTTACACGGGCGTTTTAGAGCCCAGTTCAATTCGAAGCAAACCAGATGCTACTACAGTCTGCTTCACCTACCATTACCCCCAAATACGGATGGACTGCAGTAACCGAGGCAAGCTCTCTGCACTCTACCCTCCTCTCCTCTGAGCCATTTCCTGAGAGGTTTATCACATGTGTTTTTGTTATGTAAGAGAGGGGTTAGGAAAAATACCTGCGACTGTCAGTATGCTCATGATTAAATATTGCTGTTGCTTGGCTGGGATGACTAAACAACTCACTCAAAGAATTTTCACAACCCAACGTAAAACAAGCAAACATGCACGTGTGGGTTTGCAAATGTGTGCTTACTTAACCTCTTATATTATCACTTTATAGGAGTTTGTCACCTTATAAATTTGAAAAGAAAGCCAACATCTGGCTTTTTTATGAGAACAGTCCTATTAAAATAGAAAACCATTTGTAGTGCGTCCAAAAAAGGACTAAATTAGATGTACTACTATCATCCTGCTGGCCCGAAGCCTGGATTTTAGTGTTTAACTCATTTTCTGGATAGAAACAGAACTCCAATTTGTCTCTGCGCTACATTTTAGTTACTAATCATCCAGTAGTGGAACTTGTGCTGACTTCTTGGAGCACTCTTGGGTTTGACCAATTTGAATTGAATGCATGAAAGATTGAGCTGAACATATAGATAAAGCTTTTTCTGCATTTATTTATGCTCAGGTTTAACTGAGGTGCCCTCAGGTATCCCCGACAACGTTGTCCACATCGACCTGTCGCATAATTCGATCAGTCACCTCAAAGCTAGAGACTTTCATGCCGCGAAGAGTCTCCGAACCCTTAATCTCAGCAATAACAACATGGAGCACCTGGACAAAGGTAAGCATGCTATTATTACCTATTTTCTAATAATCAGGGAATACAACAGCATGTACGGCGCTCAGTAGGTTTGTATCCACATGCACAACTGCAAATTTGTATACGCCACTTTCTTTATGTGATGGATACCATATGGATATGCAAAGTCAAAAGGTTAAGAACAGTTATGCAACTCTTGCCGCCTTCTGTTTCCCATTTTGTGTTTTCAGAGACAGCGGGCGTTCTGCCATCGTTCTGTATACTGTAATAATTTAATTTATGGTGGGGAAAGCTTAGGAGGTTGAAGACAAAGTGATCAGTGTGGTGAAGTTATTCAGACACACACTGAAGACAGGCTGAGCATTTATATTAAAGTCTGACTGCACTACTTTTGCTCTTCATATAGTTATACTGAGAGAGTCAAGAAGCTAACGGAAGCTGTGCCCATGAACCTCTGCTTTCTCTCTCTCACTCTCAGGCTCTCTGACTGGGCTCTTGCATCTCCAGGAGCTGGACTTGTCAAACAACAACCTGACGTTTGTCCAGCACGGGGTTCTTGAAGACCTCTACTTCCTGTTACATTTAAAACTGGAAGGAAACCTCTGGGTGTGTGACTACAGGTGGGTTCCTCAGCTCAAATTTTTATAAGCATCTTTTTTCAATGTTAAATGCTGACAAGTTAACTAAAAACTCCCTGCCTTTTTTCAGCATTCAATACATGGTTTACTGGCTAAGCCTCCATCCAGGAGTGAGTCCTTCAGGCCTGGTGTGCTACTCTCCTCTGGAATATGCTGGGGAGAGCGTGGAGGAGTATGTGAAAGCTTACAACAGAGAGTGTCCAAAGCAGCAAAGCAGGCCAGATCAAGACCAGACAGACCCCAAGCTCTGGAACACACTGATGGAAGCACAGGCAGAGCTGGAGGAGGAGGAGCTGGAGCCGAGCGCCTTGAGGGTGCCGCAGAAATACCAGATCATCAGATTGTCCTGACTCAAGTTAAAATATGAACCTTAAAGGCTGTTTGTTTTGCCTTCATTAACCTGTTCTGTAATTTGTAAAGCAAAAAGTCTGCATCAGATGAAAAAACTATTTTTTTGTTGCTTTTATGTGTTATCGGTGTTGTGTTTGTAATTCAAATATATAAAGATCGACATTTTGATTAGTTTGACTCATTATTGTGGTTATAATAATAATAATAATCATAATCATAATCATAATGCAAATTGCATTGATCATTGCACACCTGCATATAAACCACCTTAAATCCAGCATTGAACACTTACTGACAAATCTCAGGCTGGACCACTGCAGGGACGTGCAGCCACGCAGGTTAAGATGGGTCACAAATAAACGGTAACTCTGCAGAATGTTCTTCACTGTGCTGTCTGTTATCCAGTCTTTGGCCACAGATAGGTTGATCTAGTAAGAGCAACAATTAGGGGACATCCAGACTCTTGCTATTTAAACTAAAAAAAATTTAACAGCATCATAAATTAAACACAAGAAGTAATCTCTGAGTGCAGACCTGACTCCACAACACGCCCGACTGGATGATAGATTTCCATGTGCAGCATACTTCAGCACAGTTTAGCAGGTCTTGTAATTCTAAGTACTGAAAGATCTGAGGATTAACATAACAAATCATCTTTTTTTTTAATCACATGGAAAAACAGCAGACAAATGACACTTGACTTTTCTCTGAATACTTAAAGGGAGTTACAGTAAAACTCTGGTTTATAATGTTGTTGCCATGAGGTGATGAAATATTACAGTTAGGTTTGTAAACTTTTAACCAAACATTGAAGCATACTTAAAATAAAAACAATATTTTTTATAAAACACAGACGTGGACATAGGATGTAGACACCATTTTTTGTATAAATACAACTTTCTCGCTTTCTGTTTGATGTTATTGGCCCTCTGACAGGGTCTGCTGGCACCTCTGCCAGATGTGAACAAGCACCCAAAGCCAAACATAGTCATGCTGAAACACTGTTCATCAACCGAGGACAGAAACAAATTCCACACAAACAGACGCTTCAACTGGTGAGTGGAGTCAGTGTTGGTGAGTGGCTATATATATATA
>NW_005187571.1:387897-431376 GCF_000239375.1 Pundamilia nyererei | reverse complement strand
TATATATATATATGCATACATGAATTCACAGGTCAGTTTATTAGGTACACCTTGCTTATACCCCTTTTTGCCTTCAAGATGTTCTTAATATTGGAAATGTCTCATTCCGTTACATCCCAAAAGACGCTGCATAGTGGACTCGTCTCAAACTGGTTTCATGAACATGATAATGTGAACTTTGTGTGTTGTCCTGTTGGAAGCAGCCATTAGAAGATAGGTACACTGTGGTCATAAAGGGACAGTGAGCAACAATACCCAGGTAGGCTGTGGTGTTTAAACTGTGCTGTGTTAGTACAGAGAGTGTACCAAGCAGCAGCAGCAGCCCGAGCAGTCAGTGCTGCAGACGAAATTGAGACTCAGAGCAGCCAATGGCTGTGCAAATTGCAGCCTCGGGTCCCTGTTGCCAACTTACAGGAGAGGCACCTGATCGTCTGCTGTAAGGATCCATGTGTTGTGCATTCAGAGATGTTTTTCTGCTTGGTTGTAATGAGTGGTTGTTTTTTCAGTTCCTGAAATGCTCAGACTATCCTGTGTGGCACCATAAACACACCACAGTCAAAGTCATTTAAATCACTTTTCTTCCTCATTCTGACGCTCGGTTTGAATTTCAGCCCTCACCACGTCTACATGTATAAATGCACTGAGTTGCTGCCATGTGCATTAAAATATAGTTGAACAGGTGTACCTAATGAAGTGGCCTGTAAGTGTATATACACACGCACACTCTGGTATGTATTTAGATTAAAGGAAAATGATCTGCAAGTGACTTTAATCAAATACCCTCAAAGAGAGTGGACTGTATGTTTACAGTGGAATCTATTTAAAGAGTTATGTAACTGAAATCTGAGCTCATCGCTGACTGCTCAGAGAACAAGGGGCTGTTGCAGCCTGAAAAACAAACCAGACTTGCCATCATCTTTCTGTGTACAAACTCCAGGCTAAATACAAAGAAAACTGAGACAAGCATGCTGCTCGCTGTAAGAGAATCTACCTGCAGTAAGAAGCTGCTTGGGAGCACAGAGAGTGCATCACATCCTTTTTCACTCTGTTGATGCTTGTTGTCCATTTCAGTAAATCCCACTTGTAACATCAGAGGAAAATTCATACACACACACAAAAGATAAAAACTTTTCATTCAGTTTTGAAGTAGTCTTCTGTCCCTTTCAAGTCCTATCTTTACACCATGGAGCAGTGATACACTTAAGGCTGAGGCATCTAGCCTTTACAGGAGTCTCCAGTTTCTCAGTGAGAGCTTGAGTGTTCATTCATTTTTAACTTAGGAAAATATACATTTCTGCACAAAAGTATGACAACTGAGTTAAGAATATAAGTAAAAAGGTGCACAGGGACAAAATGAGTCACAGCAGTGGGAGGATACAGCATGGGAGCATGACTTTTAGTCTGGCAAATTTCTTAACCTCAGTGAGTGTTTTCTCTGGCTTTTTACATGAGGGAGCGAGAAAAAAAAACAGCCAGCAGACCTCAGTATAATTTCTTCAGAAAAAAAACCCTAAAATGTTGACCTACCAGCTTTCATCCTCTTGTGTAATTTGACCCAGCTCAACAGTTTGGTAAGTGCAACCTGCCGGCATTTCCTCTCAAAAGGCTTTTTTTGTCAAGTCCATCTGCAGAGTCAGCTCCAGGGTATCTCTCTTGCTCTGTGCAATGAACCTTTTCCACTTCCTGTCACCCAACAAGAAACAGCTCATCATTAATTCAGCAAACAGGGAGGCAGGCTGTCAGGAGCCAGGCTTAACTAACAAAGGATGGGAATCAAGTAACAAAAAAATAATAATTTATATAATTCACAATTTATAAAACAGTTTATTATGATTATAATTTCAGCCAAATCTGGACTGACAAAGACTGGCCGAGTGAAACAGAACACCCTGATGACTTTACCTACTTATTACTTATTAACAGTGAGATAAAGTCTTTAAGTTCTCTGAAGCTGAGTTACTGTTTCGCAGTAAAAATGCAACCAGAACTAATTCACTGTGCACCACCAGTCTGAGGACCTGCAAGAACTAACTCAGCAGCTGCTTTCAATAACTTCGATTGCAATCAGTGGAAGCAGAATGTGAGAAGGTTTTGTGTCCCCTCTGGTACCTTTCCTGCCGCTGTGGCTTCACTCAGAGCATGAGTGATTATTTTGCTGGTCAGAAGCTTTAATCATTATTTTGCTGCAGGTAGAGTCTGTAGTTTAACTCACTCTCATGGCTCTTTCATTCAGGTAAATAAAAATGTAATTTTATTCTCGGTTCTTTTATATTTTTAGTATTTCAATTTTTATTTTTATTTCCAGGCTCTCCTGGCTTTGCACTCTGTTGTGGAGCTGCTTGTGCTTTCCTCCTCAAGAAGGTATGAATTCCAGTACTTTCATTTGTATAATTGACCACGAGTTTAATGCGATGTTTATTTCCTGATAGGTTACAGTACTGCACATGGCTACTATCTCTATGAGAGCCCCCAAACCTCTAGCACATTTCATTCTGGACAATCTTTGAATACAAACAATGAGAATGTTGGACGGCAAAGCTTTGTTTCCCGTCAGCCAGAAGCATTTATTGATGATAAAGGACAGGATGCTAACGCTGAGATGAAGCAAAGCCAGCCTGATAAATTTCACGGGGCCTCTTCTGCTCCTCTCATAGGGCAAAATGAGCAGTCTGGTTATCACCATCCCTTTGACTTGTTAGTGAGGGGACACACGCAGGAGCCTGTGAAGGGTGTCGCTTTCCCCACAATGAGTCATTTAAAGGAGTTTATAGAAAACATGAAGCGTTCCTTCTTAGTACCAGGAAGTGACTTGAGTAGACATTTTGAAACTGCACGGGAAAAAATGAAAACTCTCGGAACATCCATGGACTATGGACCAACTCCTGACAAAGGAGGTACTGCCTCTGGTGACAGCAGGATAAATAACGATCGGATTGAAGAAGGTGCCAACTACCAAACGCCAAATAAACGCCTCTCTTTCCCTGATCCTTTCGACTCCTCTGCAAGTCTCATTTCTTCCAGTGTTTATGACAACCAAAAATTTAGGCCGGGCACCACTTTCTACCCACACGATCATTTAGCAGCCACAGGTCTTGCTTCAAGAAATTTGGCGCACGGTTTTCCCTGGGGAAACAATGACTTATCTGTGAGTGTGGAGTCAGAACGACACAAACCACCAGAAAAAACACAATTTCCCTCCAGCTCCTTTCACAGGCACGGTTCTTCCTATAGTGAACATGTGACTGCACCCCCTGTGAACCCTGCAAACAGCCCATCTCAAGATTTCAGCCAGTATTCAAGTGAGACCTCAAATTTAACACCTTATTGGAAGGATATGCTAAAACCAGTACATGCCTCTTACAGTAGAGCTCCTTTAATGGGGTACTGGAGACCACCTGGTGGCTTTGAACTCACTAAAGACTTCCACAGAGTAAGTCAAACTGATGTCCCACCTGCAAAAAACCTACCATCTGCATATTCCTATGGCAAAAAGCATCCCCTTTCCATGCAGCATTATTGGCCCAAATACAAGACAAGAATAGGTGCTTCAGTCCAGCCGGGTAAACCCACTGACAGCAAAGAGTTAAGGACTGTAAAATATGCTTCCAACATTCACTGGCCTCCAAGTGGTTCTGTCTCTTTAAGCTTTAATGACCCGTTACCCCAATGGAGAAGAGGTCACATGGGTTATCAAAGCAGCCCACAATACCCGCAAATTCCTCATTATAAGCAAAAACAGATGGACAGAGCTCGCTGGATGTTTACCGCCAAACCCTTGAGTTTTGTTCCCGGATACCAGAAAGTCAGTGCTGTTCCCTTCGTCCTAAATGCCGGTGCAAAACATGAGAATTCAAACCTCTACAATCAAGAACTCTTTTCTGCCTTTCAGAAACCACATTACAATAGATTGAGAAATCCACCCCAGAGTGGGCTTACATCTTATGGAGTAAGAAACACACTGGGCTCATTCTCTAAACCACAAAGGCAAACTGTGAGGTCTGAACGTTTACGGCCTTTCATGCAATCAAACAGGCACATGCCTCGAGTCAGTGTGAGTCGACGGCCCAGACACTTGGCCAACTGGCCTTCTGAACAGCAGCCTAAGCCTACAGGTTTGATGCCTAAGTGTGTGATTAAGAGGAACACAAAAAGCCTTCTTCCTCAAGAGTCCCGTAATACATCTCCATCATCGCCATACGTTAAATCCAAAAACCGCTTCACACGGGCCGTAGCATATCTGTCAAAGGTCTGTTTCACATCTCGTACGGTGCAAGGGAAGAGTAATAACAATCAGTGGAGACTGGTCAGAAGATGGCATGAATGAAAGGACACGATAACTCAATGTGCAAGACCGGGAAGAATGATGAACACATTTTTGAAGGTATGAAAACAAAGATGTTGTAGTGTTTTTGTCTGTGAACACATCTGCTGTCCTGGAAATCTGTCCTTTAAATAGAAAACAAAGCATCGCATTACTAAGTAAATACTAAAACTGAGCACTGAAACTGGACTGACCTTATTCAACTTTAAAACATCTGTATCAGTCTTGTATGGAAGTGTAATGCATTCAGTAGGCAGTTTCTCCAGTGTTTCTGATTTTTTTTTTTTAAACATTAATTTTATTTATATAGCACCACAACAACAGTTGCCTTGAAGTGATTTACACTGTAACATTAAGACCCTGCAATAATACAGAGAAAACCCAAACAATCAGACGACCACATTTTGAGCGAGGGTTTGGAGACAGTGGGAAGGAAAAACTCCCTTTAAATAGGAAGAAACCTCCAGCAGAACCGGTTTCAGGGAGGGGTGGCCATCTGCTCCAACTGGGTGTGAGAGAGGGAAGACGGGACAAAAGACACGCTGTGGGAGACTGTCAGAGATGGATAAATAATAATTAAATGCAAAATGGTCTATAAACACAGCGAGTGAAGAAGTGCATCATGGGAAGCCCCCAGCAGCCTAGGCCTGTTGCAGTGCAACTAAGGGAGGATTCAGAGTCACCCGATCAGGCCCTAACTATATGCTTTATGAAAAAGGAAAGTCTTAATCCGAATCTTAACAGTAGACAGCGTGTCTGTCTCTTGAATACAAACTGAGAGCTGGCTCCACAGATGAGGGAGCTTTTTATTTACCTGAAGGTTTGATTTCATAAGCATATTGACCTATAATACTAAAACTACTGTTGCAGACTTTCTCCTGGATATTGCAAAGTTTCTCCAGGATCATGCGAGCTGCTACAGCTTCAGAATATAAGACGTTGCATCTAAAAAGCATTAAAGTAGTGCAGGTGACTCTGATAATGAAATCAAGCTTTTAGGTCCACAGAAGCTCTTTTTAGTTTTGTTTTTTTTGTTTTTTTCCCCTTCCAATGTCTGGATTTTATTTGCGGGTAACATTACTGACAAGTGGTCTATGTAAATAGAAGTATTCGTAATCTTAATGGCCATTCTTTAACACCTAAAAACTTATAGATTTATTGTAATAGGATTGGTCTTCAGCTGCAAATCAATTTCCTGTTCTTCTACCTACATCGACTATTTATGTAAGAACCTGAAAGTGTTGCAATTTTGACTTGTCTTGATTGCCACATTTGATGGTAGTCTTTATTATACATCTTCAGTGTAAGGATAAAAACAGTTTGCTGGATATATTAGCAGTCCAGAATAAATTCTACAGTCTATATCCATTTAACTTTGTGGACAGAAAAGCAGCTGTAACTGTCTAATAGGTCATCTGCATTTGTTTTAGAGTTGACATCATGTTGGACATGACATAAATATTGGTGTGAAGATCAGTCTGAATTGACTTTATGGTTCTAAAACAGGATTAAATATTTAAAATGAGTTTTTAAATCCAGGCTGTAGGTCTGATTATATTCTGTTTGTAATTTATACTGCAATAGGTTCAGTCAGACATCATGTTTAAACAAAAAATTAATTTCTGAAATGTGTAAATTGAGATTGTTTTCGAAAACAATCAAGGTAATCCGATTTACAGGAGAACTACAGTTTTTGTTTGTGTGTGGGGTTTTTTTTTTTTTTTTTCTTAAGTTCAGATTTGTTTCACATCCGGCTGCAAGTAAATAACGAAAACTAAAATGTGGTAGGATTCATGCTTTATGAATGGATGGTGCTGACTGTTTTTCTTTTTTGTTGTTGTGTTTTTTGTTGTTGTTTTTTAAAGAGAAGTCTCCCTCTACATTAAGATGCATTCACTCAGTCCAGTGAATACATGGAGGCTCTGCTCTTTGCCTGTTGCCATGGTGAATCCTGGTACTAGAGCTCTGCTGATGGCTATTTTTCACTGCTTATGCACAGGCTTAACTTGAGCTGAACATATTCAGCTGATTGAACTTTCTAGAACTACAAGCAGCAGCTCAGCATTAATCAAGTTGGAGTTTGTTGAACCTGCTTCTAAAACAGATCCCATTAAGGCTGTAGCTGAAGTCTTGCTTTTGAAAGTCACTTTAATGGTAACTTAAGCATCAAGTCAACCTAATTAAAGCCACTTGAAAAGAACATTGGTGGGGAATGCAAACAAGCAAAGCATGAGTCATTGTTTGCATGTGCTTGAAACATGTTGAAGTGTGGGTGAAAGGGGGGGCAGGGGGATATGAACGTGATCTTCTCTGGACCTCTTCTGGTGGCCTAACATGTCTTCAGGGGTTAGGAGTAAGGGCTAAAATTAAGAGAAAGTGAGCCACCGTGTGTTCGTTTCAAGAAAAGCCGGGGGTCTACGTGCCAGTGCACAGACTGGAAATGATCAACTGTACTGATTCAACATGACATACATGAAGCTGTCATTAAAGCCCGTAAAAGTAAAATAAATTGGGATCTCATCTTTTACATTCAGCGGGGGGTTGGTGGGGTGATATGCCCAACGTTTATCATTGGCAGTGAAAGGATGGCTTCCTTTTGAAAGTAAAATGATCAAAATGCATCAGTTTTCTTCACCAGCATATGTTTGCCATCTGACACAAAGGAAAATCTTGAAAAGCCCCAGTCTCTGAAATTCTAAAGTCATAAATATGAAGGACGATAAGCTAGTAGAATTATTTCACTTTATAAAGATGGATTATATGCATATGCGACAATGACTTTGATAAATTCGTTGGTGGGTAATTCTAATTTCCGAAACTCAAATGAGATATTTCAGATTAAAATGACTAATAGACCAGCAAGTAAAAAGCAAAACTGATACAAGTAGAGAGCTTCTTACAAAATCAACATTGAATCTTAGATGTGATGTGCTCTTTGCACAAACGTTATACATTTTAAGGTAATGTTATTTATTTATTTTTTTGTATAATTCTGATTTTTCCCCCCCTTTGGAAATCTTATCTGAGGAAAAGCTACACTGGTGCTCCTCTTTTTTTTTTATTTATTTTTTTTTTTATGTCTTTCACTTTACGACTTTTAAGTGTATAATCTCGTTTGACGATCCACCGTTGCCAGGTAACGGATCAAGTAAACCTTAAGTCCGGTTAAATGTTGGACAACTAGTGAGCAGCAGAAGTTTTTAACGGTAATATGCAGAATCGGATGCGATCTGTTTGCTCGCGGTTTTTCAGTTTCTTTCTGGTTATTTTAAAAGCTTCATAAAAACGCTATGTTCAGACAAATTATACCACACTCTTTAATGAGATACAAAGCCATATCAGTCACGCAGCGAAAGATTTGTTTGGCCACCCCAAGCTGGCCTCAATATCGACTCGGATAATTGTTGACAACTGTGGCTTGTCGGCAAACTTCTCCACTTTTTAGAATAATGAATCTGTTGAAACGGATTTGCGTTGCCTTCGTTGTGGTTTCGATGGAGTGTCATTAGTTTTAGCTAACTAAAAAACTCGACTTGTTCGCAAGTAAGGTAAATGATTTATCCATAACGTGTAGCTTAACGCTAGCCAGCTAGCAGAGCTTAGCTAAAGACATAGCAGCTAGCAGCATGGGCGATATAACTCCCAGGTTCGGCAACATGAAGGCTTTGTTAGGATTAGTTGCCGGAGCTGGAGCCTCTTATGGCATATACAAACTTATTAGTTTCAAGAGGAACAAGAAAAATGCCACAGGTGAGAATCCTGGGGTTAAAGGCAGTCAGCAAAGTGAAGTGAAGATACAACCGGGGAGTCTGCTGGCCAGAGTGTCCGGACTGGATGTTATCTGTCCCCGACCAGCAGATACGGCATCAGGTAAGGACCCCAGAGCCCTTAAAGACTGGACTGTAATCCCAGCTGCTATTTAAATCTGAATATTCCAGAAAAATCTTCAAATATTTTTGTTCGCTGTTAACTTGTGAATATTTCATCATCTACGGACTTGGATAATAATTAAAAATAAGCTTTTGAATCAAATGAAAAAGAAAAGGGTTACAACTGATCCATAATCTCATCTTTATGTTATGCTTTATAGGGGACATCATCCACCAGTCCCCTGACAACCTGGAGCCACAGCACTTGAAAATGCTCCTGTCCTGTTTGCAGACCAGCAATAATCCCTCCGACAGGTGTCGGATTCTTCTTACATTAGGAAACAGTGCTGCCTTCACTGTGAATCAGGTACAGTAAATTTACTGTATCCGAAATGTATAGATTGGAGCAGTTATTGGTTGACTTTAATGTTCTTTTCTTCTCTGTTAATCCCTCAGAATCTAATACGGGAATTTGACGGGATTCATATCATAGCTGGGTTCCTTTCTGATCCTGCGCCTGAAGTTAGGGTGCAGACTCTGAATGCTTTAAATAACCTCTGTATGAACATCCAGAACCAGGAACAAATAAAGGTATGTTTGTTGTATATTCATTTCCTCTTAAGATGTGTTTTTTTCCATGCATGCATGTGAATGAAAGAGAGAGACCGGTGAAAGGATGAAGATGCAGGGAGCAGAGGTAGTGAATGTGGATGTGTTTAAATACCGGGGTCAAACATCAAACGCAAAGGACAGCACACAAGTGAGGTGAGTAATGAGAACAGGCAGTCACACTGGTTGGAAGTGACCAGGATGGACAGAATTAAATGCATCACAGGGACAGCTCAGGTTGAGCAGTTACAAAGTTAGAGAGATGAGGCTGAGATGGTTTGTCTATAGTTTGTTTATAAAAAAAATGATTTAAAAAGATAAGCAAGTCATTAAAGGTGGGATGTTATAGGTACATTGTGATCATCAAACTAGGTAACAATTTTACAGTCTTCTTTTATCCACTCTTGAGCCAGTGCAAATTGCCCATTCAGTATCTCTTCTGCTTACCTTCGATTGTAACAAGTGGTTATTTGAGGTACTGGTTTCTTATCTGACCATTCTCCTTTGACATCAGCAAGGCATATTTGCCCAAAGAAGTGCTGCTGAGTGGATATTTTATCTTCTTTGGACTATTCTTTATAAGCCCTAGAAATGATTTGTCTGCGGAAAATCCCAGTAAATCAACAGTTTCTGACATACTCAGACATTCCCTCTGGTATTAACATCCATTTCGCATTCAAAGTCACTTGGTCTCTTAAATAACATATTGTTACAATGGTGGATGCTAGAATTAAACATACTGGTAGTCAGAATTTCAAATAATGTGGTCAGAGTATGTAGCAGGTAATCGTTGTGAGCCAAAGATTTAGGTTTCAGGTAGCTTTAAAGGCTCCAGACATTTTTTTTTCTCCTACTCTTGGATCGATTTCAAAGAGTAGGGGATTTTTTACTTTTTGAGAGAGAGCTACCTTAAGCACACAGCTCTGATTGTGAACACAGAAGCCCCACACAACTGCTGCCCTAACAGACTTGTGTGGGGCTGCTCCAGTCTGCATACCACAGCATCCTTGGGCAAGATGCTGATCCCTGAGTTGCTCAATCATCAACACTTATAGCTCTCTTCCACTAGTACCTCCGCAGCTTGGCTTGGTTAAACTCAGTGCAGTTTTTAAGGTTTTTCATTAGGTGATAGCACATGGTACCAGGTACTTTGTTAGCATCTGCTCAGCTGAAGTTCCAAGTCAGCTCAGTCAGTCTGAAAATGTGGCGTCAAAAGACTGAATGCCACCGATTGGCCAGTCATTGGCATCATTCAACGAGTCATGAGAGTGACTCCTTCAAAAATATCGAAACCACGATTTTTATAGCTTGGCAACAAGAGTTTTAAAAATCTCTTTCATTGTTGTGTTGTTTGTGTCGCATACAAAACGTGTCACAACTTTTGGCCGTGATGCTGTACATAAGCAGTACTCAATTGTAATGGAAAATAGCCGAGCAGAGTAGGTACAAGTGAATAAGAGGCTTTTGATGTAGAAAAGAGTGTCTGTGAATGAGACATGTTGTTTAAAGTGCTTCGAATGTTCATGTAGAGTAGAAAGGCATTATTACTACACTCTGTTTAACATCTACAAGGTATTGTTTTCATTTTGCTTCATTTAGTCATTATTCTCAGTAGCTGTTGGCAGACAGCTCTCTTGTTTACATTTGTTTATATAGCTGTGAGTTTTTTGAAGATGCATTTTACTGAAAACGTCATCCTGTCTGTCAGGTTTATGTTCCACAAGTGCTGGAACTCATTGAGATGTCACCAGTGAACTCGGACCTTCAGCTCGGTGCTCTGCGGCTGCTCACAAACCTTTCAGTAACAGACAAACATCAACACTTGCTGAAGGAATCCGTTACTCTTTTACTGTCCTTGCTGGTCGTGAGCAATGAAGCCTTACAGGTTTGCAAGTTTAGGGCGTGAAGTCTTTCACTTCCCATAAGCAGATTGTTAAAAGCTATAAGGATGAAATAATCTTTAAATCTTAACATGAATGTGTGCCATATGTAAAAGCTGCTCTGGTTGTTTCAGGTTCAGACTCTGAAAGTCCTCGTGAATTTGTCATCGAACCCAGATATGATGGATGACATCGTTCAAGCTCAGGTGAGACCAAAAGGAAATTAAAATCCAGCCTTTATCTGACCGTCTTCATGAAAAGGTTTGCATGTTTTTGTCATACACAGGGACTGTGCAGGGACTGTGCAGCTTAGTCTTAAGAGGCCATCAGAAGAAACAGAATTGCAGTTAGCAGACTTATTAGAAATTTTTCTTTGCTTTCTTACCCCAGGCGCCAGCTTCCGTGGTGCTGCTATTTGATGAACGAACAGCTCCTGCAGTGCTTCTCCGTCTGCTGACCTTTGCAGGGAACCTGAAGGCCTGGAGGCCATCAGCCCAAGTGGCTGATGAACTGAGGCGCAAACAAGATTGCCTCTTCCGGGTCATGCTAGACGAATCCTCCCAGCTACACGGCAGATTGGTTCAGCTGCTTTCGCACCCGGATGGAGAGATCCAGGCCCAGGTCGCCCGTATCTTGACGTAGACCTCCTTCCCTGCATCCCATTATGCTTCCAAAACCACCAACCATCACATCACCATCGCATTTCCCCTCTTAACTTGTATGTAAGTTGCCATTAATCTTGTAGAAGAGTAGGCTATGTGTAGCCTAAAGCTTGATTTGGAGATCTCTGGGAAATCTGTCCCCCAACTTGCGTAGCAGCGTCGACATGTAAAAAGGATTAAAACGGGGCTCCAGTTATGACGTAGATCGGACGCAGAAGTATAATTCATGTGTACGTGTGGATGCACTGCTTGCACTCCTTCCATATCTGCAGCGTTCCTTGAATCTGTATTTTCAAACACAGCTACATAATTTGTTCTACTTCACTGGCCACTCTTCCCTCATTCTAGCGTCTAACACCACAATTAACTGATGGGCAATAAGGGAGCAGGAAGCAGGAGGAACCCTTTTATTCAGTGGAGTGCAAACAGGCCACCTCTTCCTGTTTTTCCTGCTGCCAGAGACTGTTTTCCTTCTAAAATATCCACAGTGCCCTTTTTTTTCTTCTGAGAACTTTCCCCTAAGAATAAAAAAAGCAAACAAAAATAATCTCTGAAGCTACTTTCCAGGTGAAAATTCTTAATCCAACTCCACTGCCAAAAGTTTTCTAGAGAACGTTTTAGTATGACCTACAGCATGAACCTGTGCACTGCACCCCCACCCCCTCCCACCGTGGTTCAGAGAGACTTTTAGCTGTGTTTTTAGTTTAAGAAGCAGGGTGTTGTGATTCTTAGACGGGCCAAAGTGAATTTAACTTAGAGGGGTTCAGTGTATCAAGATGAGACACTGACCCGCCAGTATTAAGAAGTGCTAGCTGAGTTATGTGAAACATCTAAGAATTACACCATTTCAGGAAAACTTTTATCTTTAATGATGTGCTGACCACAGCTGCCTGAAAGGGTTTGATCCAGGCTGTGTTGGTGTCACTGAATGTCTCTCTCACTCTGCGAACTGGACTCCAAATACCTGCAAATCCCCCTGAGGGAGGAGCTGGAGGAAGTTAGAAGAGGAAAAGGATGTTTGGACTGCTTCGATTGTTCCACAGACGCCGCAAGTATCACAAATAGCTGTCAGACTGACAAAGCAGTGTCACAATGATCATCTGAAAGCTTTCTCATTTACAAAAAAAATCATGGTATTGAATGTTAAATACAAGCCTTGTTATGTTAAGCTATGCACTAAGAAGACTGATTCACCTGAGAGGTTGAGCGTGCATGAAAAATGTAACTGTGATCCCAGAAGACGACGATAAATGCGAGATTTTTACTGCATGGGTCAGTCCAGGTGTGTTGAAATGCTGCACTTTATTTTATGTTTAGACACTGATTTTATTGAACCCAAAACTAAATATATCTCAGGCGAATAGGGTTTACCAGACATGTGGAGTAGGAGGTTGATTTACTTGTGACCTGGATTATTATTATTTATTTAATTAAGCGTTTTGCCTATAAAATGGAACATATGTTTGTCTGTTTGAATGATTCAATAAATACCCAACATGGTAAAAACTTTTTTTTTCTGTCGTCTTGTTGTTGTTGTTGTTGTTGTTGTTGTTGTTGTTGTTGTTGTTGTTGTTTTGGATGAAATTTTGAATAAAGAATGTAAAAATCAGATTGTTCATGCTCAGGCACCAAGGTTGACAGTGTTTTCATTTTCATCGGTTTGGTAGGTCGCAGGGAAAATGCTGTTGCTAAAGTCTTTCACTGAGGAGAAACCTGAATGCATCACGTCACTCACTGCTCCTCGGGCTTTTAGTGCGTCGCTGACCAGACGCTGAAATTGATGCTGTCTGTAAATCTGTCAATGGCCAAGAACCAAAATACGTATTTTCTTCTTTTCTTTTTCTTTTTTTTTATTTATGGTCTCCAGACTAAACATGTAGAAATAGCAGTACCTTTTACAGAGGTAAATATGCACCAGAGAGCTGGAGCACACAGGGTGTGCCCTGACTTCAGCACAGGTTTAAAGACTTTTATGGTCTCCACCAACTCTGACTTAAAGTAAATGGAGTGTAAAGTTTGAGATCTCACAACAGACAAGTTAAAAAATAAAACATCAGAATAAAATAAACACCGCAGACAAAAGACAAAGTCCATACTCCATTTAATCATTTATAAGTGGGGAGGTATTTGGCAAGCATAGCGACTAATAGAGATAATGAGTTGGAGTTCAGTTGCTTCGACTGCTGATGGTTAGGCTCTAAATGTTGTGGATGACTGATGGTGTCTTTAGTGCCTGTGTGTCAGGGAAGAGTGTGAAGTATTATCTAGCAGTGGGTCTCAGTTGGTGATTAATGACTTTTGGCAAGTGTATTTATTTGTTAATCAATAATGAATTGAGAAGTGTTCCTGTAACTGTCTGGCTCAGATGGCATCCATCCAACCAAAACAGATCTGTGTGAAAAGGGATTTTTATATTTATTTTCATAAAATCACATTTTTAGGACATGATAAACAAAAACGCATCAAGTTGATTAATCTTAAAATTAAGCTGAGGTCACTTATTCTTGCGCTGTGACATTAAATTCATGTTACTTGCTAACTAACACAACTGCAGATTTTTAATAAAACTATGTATTTATTTATTTATTAGTATCTCGACTCAGGGATCAAGCACCAGAACCATTTGATCCTACATTTCCCACAAAAACATTTCCCACAAAACTTCCCATCATGCATTAGTCATTAGTCATCCCCTGACTGGTAAAATAAGCTCGTGACTTCCAAACTCCATGCCTAAAGTTGGCAACACGAACTTCCCATAAAAACTTCCAATGAAACGCTGAGGTCTAAAGTGTTTTCTCAGATTTTAGGAGGCTCCTGCAAATCCACAGTCAACTGTAGCGCGCACGACCGTTTTCACAGTATTACGGTAATTAGTAAACGGTAAGTGGAGTTTTATCCAAAATGTCGAAAACGTTGTTTTAATTTCTTTCTTCAGAGTTTTCCCGGCCGTGATCTGTATTTGTGCAATAAATAATTGTAATCATCTCTACCGACAAAAATAATAATTATAAATGAGAACCCTGATGATCTATGAGACTGATTGTTTTGCGCTACAGATGAATTTCGTAAACATCTATGTGAAAATGACGCAGACTTTAGCGGGGGACGCTGATGCTTTTAAGCCTTTGTCTCCCTCCCTCCCTGCCTGCCTGTCTCCACACAGCCTCCTCCCCCTCTGAACAAACTGGATGACCATCCCCGGATCACCCTGACTCCATCAGAGTCACAGCGCGGTTCAGTGGGTGCGGATCGGGACGCGCAGCGGGGAGCTTCGAGGATTTCGGATTAAAAACCAGCGCCAGCTATGAACACCTACAGCATTAAGCAGAAGTAAACGGAGCTGTGTCACACCGTCAACACAACGCGTCGAGGATGAACACCGCCGCCGCCACAGGATCGGCTTCTTGCCGTTTCGCCCACTATTTTGTTGTGTGTGGAGTGGACACGGAGACGGGCCTGGAGCCGGACGATGGAGCAGGTAGATGATATTTAAGGACAAAAAGACCCACCCGCCAATACACAGATACGCAGCATGTTATGTTGGATGACAGCATTAGCCAGGTTATATATTTAGTAATTCATATAGGCCTATTTGTGTTGCCCAATTGTGTCTCTGTTTGTGTGGGGAGGGGTGACAGCCATTTAAATATGATTTTTCTTCTCCCTGTCAGTGCTCTAAATAATATGTGTGAGCAGACTGTGCAGAATATCCTCAAATATATGAAAAATGTGATAAATATAAGGTTATATTTGGGCAGGATTTGTACATATCTCTGAGCATGTAGTATCAGTTGGAGGCGAAAGCAAAGACAAATGATGTGCATTGTATCATTTCCCAATCAGTCTTAAGCCATTGAAAGGAATATTTCTGATATATTGTCTTTTGTATCCCAGGTGCGGTCTGTTTATATTATACCCCTGTTTAGGACACATCACTTGGCGGCTGTGTTCATTGAGTTTTCATCATATTTTCAGTCTAGTATTGTGTCACATTAGATTTTATTTTATGGTTTCTGCAAGTCATCTACTGCTACACCTGCCTCGGGATCACAGGAGAGAAAGGGCAGAATCGAGGGAAAACAGCAGCGTCCTAATTCTGCTCGTTAAAGCTGGAACACAGCTGGAACATCCAGGCAGGGCTGTTTGCTCCCAGAATACACTCCTCTGTGAATCAAAACGCACTGATTAATCCACGTGATTTGGGGTGGTCTCAAACAGAAAGTGACCCATCATTCTTATTTTCCTCTTTTAACCAAGAAGGTGAAAGGGATGTGATGTCATATTTTGGGCTGCGGTGAAGTCTCCTCATCTCAGTTGCTTATTGGGGTTTATTTGTGGTTGACAAGACTCTAAGAAATAGAGAAATATCAGGTGGCGTCACCTCCTTTTGCAGCCAGTTGTTGACACTGAGCTGAGAACAACTCTGCCCAGGAGGCTCGTGTGACGTGCGCTGCGGTGTTTGTGAGAAAACGGTCACATCGCAGGTGTGCTGAATACCTTGAGCGTCACTTCCAGATCTGGAGCAGCAGTCACACCCTGTATTCTCCTCATCTCTGGAGCAGCTGTTGTGAAACAGCTCCTCATGGGGGGGCTTTTAGCAGACATGCTTGTTGTGTTTTTTTGCTCTTTGTTTTGTTTTGTTTTAAAGCTCTAATTAACCACTGGGTTAGAAAGCTGCCTCCTTGGCTACTGTCTCTGAGCTACACCGTTGTACTTATGTAACAGCAGGTCATCGCAGACCCATCGCTGCAGGGGGGCTCTGCTCCTTTAAAGGATTTCTCTCCCTGTGTGAGGGTTTTTCTCCTTTACTCACAAGTATTCCACAAGTTATAGCCCACTATGTGCTCTAAATGTGTCCCATATACAGTTCCTCTTTCTGTGAGAGTGTGTCTTTGTTGGCTTTCCCCCGTTAGACAATCTGCCCTTGTTAGCCTCTCAATACATGCCACTGTGTTTCTGCAGCCTAATCAGATTTCACATGACGTTGCCTGTTGGAATGCTGAATGGCCGACGCTTCAGCGCCCGTGCAGGCACGATGATGGTCACATAGGGGAGAGATATGACATCAGTGGAGTAGTCCCTGATCGCACAGAGCGAGCTTTATTGTGCAGGGAGATGTAAAGCCTATATCTCATTACTACTTGGATTAGACATTCTGCTTGATTCATTTGTTTTTTTTTTTCCAACATATTTTTAGGCACTTGGTGCTTTCTTTGTTCCTGAGCTTCAAGTCTAAGATAAAAACCAAAATTTATTTTCTTTTTTTGGTCGTGCGAGTCACCTTCAGTGGTCAGGCGCATCAGTGGTGGAGTGATTTTAAAGTGTCATCAGTCAGTACCAGCTGACACGCCTGTCATTTTAATATCTCTCTACTTTTTATGCATGCTCATGTAATGGTGTGATGAATGGGACAGCAAAGGTAATTTAGTTGGTGAAAGTGATGGATGTCTGTCTTTATTGGCTGCTCACTGGTGGCTGATGGAGTTGGCCTGTTTTAGGGACAGTGGAATGAATATGAAACACTAAAAACAAGACACGGCTGATATTAAAGTGACCATTGTAATGAATTTGGATACTTGGATGAGACATTCGTCACTGTTTTTGTGACAAATCGGTGTGAAAATGATAGTTATTCTCACGCCTACAGATGATGTAAAGCATCCAGCACATTTCTTGGATCTAGTGAGTCTGTTAATGTGCTAATTACAGGCCTTTAAGCTTTCATTCAAACACTAAAACAAACCTCCCTCCACTCCACTCCACTCCACCTCCCCTTGCTCTGTTACCCCGTGAAACACACACAGGCTGCATCTACGTCTGTGAAAGCTGTTTGGTGGGAACCCGTGTCAGGAGGAGAGCCGGGGGGGTGGCGGTTTAATTAGGTCAGCTGATAAAACCCAGGCTGACGTAACCTGTGACGAGCACAAAAGCTTTGTCTCGATGGCGATCATCGAGGCCACGGCGGAAATGGAAACCATGGCAACTCCTTCAGCGATGCTCAGTTGTGCCTCTCAGCGCCGACACTAATTTGTATTCTTAGTAAAGAACACTGCCATTCCCGCCCCGCGTCACTCTCGTCCATTAGCTGTCTCCCACCTACCGGTCTGAGTCAGTTTGACTTGAAGTGGCTCGCTCCTCGCTCTGCCTGCAGCGCAGTTTCTTGAGGTGGCGTGCGTCATTTCGTGGGCAGGTGATGTGGATGTTCCTGAAGGGTCGAATGAGTGCTGCAGAGCTGGTTTGGCATTTACAGATGATTTTGTTCTTGTGCAGCGATTCCAGTGAATGTCTCTGAGAGTTGATGGTGTGCTAGTAAAGCAGGGAACACAAAGAAGAGTACTGTTCAAGGGCTTCCCCCTTAGAAAGAGGATAAATAATGAAAGTACCTCGGTGATTACCCTCTGTGAATCATACACCCGTTTTTTTTATTTATTCATTTATTTATTTTTTTGCTGCAGCTTCATCTACTCTCACAGACAGCATTTTGCATGTAACCCGAGCTAGAAGCTGACACATGGTGCCGAGATTTAAAAAGGAGATACTTTAACCACACGAGGCAATGCATGTGTTCACTGCAGCAATTTATGTGGGATATAGTTCTCTTGCATGCACTTTGAATTCAGCACCTCTTATCAGTTTAAAGAGTTCCCTCCTGCAGTGTCAGGGATGAGGATTGTTGCATTGCTTTTCTTTATGCTAATGAGTTGAGTTACATAACTCTTGGAGTGGCTTTTCCCACTTTGCTGCAGCACATGAACTTCTTTTTACTATCTGTCAAGGTTGTCCTGGTCGTTTTTATTAATCAAAGCTGCTGTCATGTTCTGATGCCCTCTGTTCTGTCCTTTCTGTCTCATTATGAATTCTGGTTCAGCATCGATCAAGGTCACCCTGCATTAATAGAATAACCTCTTTACTCAATTTGTCTGTCTGTCTGTCTTTCAGGTGAGGGCTTTGAGCACAGCCCTGTTCGACGGTCCTTCAAATCGAAGGTTTTGGCTCATTACCCTGAAAATACAGACAGGAACCCCTTCAATAAAGATGCTGTCAACATGGTGAGATGTTGGATTGCACAGTGTTGGTCATTTTCTGTTACATCTGCAGCTGAAGGACAAGATGTGCCTGTTAGAAGGCCAAATGATTTTGTTGCTCTTTCAGCTATTGATGGAGAATAATGGAAGAGGCAAAGTCAGCTGGAGGGAAGTGTAATAGGAGTTACGTGCTGGCTTATTTTCTGCCCCTTTTCATCAGAGTCTTGCTTTCATCTAAACATGCAAAACAGGTCTGGATGATGAGAGCAGCATCAGCCTCACAGTTACATGAGTAATCAGACGGAGTGGAATCAGTGTTGGTTTGTTCTAGACCATTTCATATATTGTGCAAAAGCACCTTCCTCTGGCTTTGCTTTACTTTTTGGGGTCTTTTTAAGCATGTCATTTTATGTAGCTAATCCACACTTTTTACCCCCCAGGGGTGGATTTTTGCTCTGATTACATTGTAGGACAAAATCAAGCCTATGCTAGCACAAGAATATTTAAAATAATTGCCATTTTTGATGGTGGCAAACTTCAGTTTTATCAGGTTGAAGTGTCTGGAGGATGCTGATTTTTGCTGTTGTATATTTTGGTTTAACCCTCCATTTATATACTTTTTGAGGTCGGTATTGAACATTGTCACTCTGTACTAAAACATCTCTTGTTTTCTCTCCTCTGTCCTCCAGCTCTGCATGCCCAGAGGGCTGTCCTTTCGCACTCAAGCAGACAGACTCGATCCTCAGTTTCACTCCTTTACGATTTCTTTCGACGATTGCACGCGTTCCTACGGCTTTGTTCACACCTTCTACGAGGAGGTGACCAGTCCTCAGATTATCACTGCCATGCAGACACTCTGTCAGATGCACCATGTGGAGCACCACTCCTCTTCATTGGCCTCCTCTCCCTCATCCTCCTCTTCCTCTGCCTCCTCACCCTCCACCTCCAGTATGGACTCACTTGCGAGCAGCTTGGATGAGTCAGACGCCGAGTCTCTGGCTGGGGTGTCTGGCTGCCTCGGATGTGTAGGCTCCTTCGATCCAACGCGAGACACCCTGTATGTGTCCAAAGCCCTCTGCCTCGTCACGCCGCTCCCTTTTCTTCAAGCTTCACGACAGTTTCTGGTTCAGCTCCACCAGGCTGTGACGTCACAGACAGCCCCACCACTCCCTCTAGAGAGCTACATCCATAACATCTTGTACGAGGTGCCGTTGCCTCCACCTGGAAGGTCGCTGAGGTTCCATGGGGTGCAAGGGCCCATCCTTTGCCAGCGGCCCGGGCCAGGTGAGCTTCCTTTGGGGGAGTATCCTCTTGGAGATGCGTTCTCCCTCCTGGGTGTGGACAGCATGGTGAAACTACTTACCTGTGCACTTCTGGAGACACAGGTCCTGCTTTACTCTTCAGGTAAGCACTGAAATTACAGATTTTATGCATGCAAGATATTTTGGCATGTAACAGGAAAAGCAAAGCCGTAATTAGGAAAATAAATGACAGCTGAGTTTCACGCAGCTGCTTCAGTTTCAAGCTCCTGGTGCTGTGCGTGCTTGCTTTATGTCCATGTGTTGACTTATTCATGTTCATAAAATGTGTTGTTTCATACTATGACCACCATAATCATCATTAATTAGTCGTGATTTGGAGGCTCAGCCACCATGTTAGGTTTTTCTTAGTGGCCAAGTTTGGACAAGAGGGTTAGGGTTAGATAGGGAGTGCTACGTTATCAGTTAATGCCAATTAATTTGGTTAGATAGCTGCATCCATAGACTGTATGGGGACAGATGCCTGCCATGGTAAGTAACAGACAAGGTAAACAATATAATGTGTAAGTAGTTTTTAAAGGGATGATTTCAATGAAAAAATAACTGCAACATAAATTCGCTGTAGATCCTAAAGCCATAAGCAGGTTGTAAAAAGTCTTTTATTGCTGTAAAGTTGGCATTTTAACACAGGTGTCTGCAGGGATAGACTACAGACTGTACTTAAAAGATGGACATCATCACGGTGATGTCACCCACTGGTTTCTAAACTCTGTATTTCGTGTTTAGGAACCAGAAGTGACCATATTTGGGCAAGAGGGTGGCGAGTTAACATGTCACTCAGAGATCATATCAAGTCTGTTTGTTGACATCATTAAAATATTGATTTAACTTTTGAAGCGCACACATGCTGGATATGAAAAACATTTATAATGACACCTTTGAACTCTAATAATAATGACTGCACATACAGAAAAGCAGCTGTTCTTTGTATTTAACACAATAATATGACATGAAGCCTGCAAGTGGTTTGTCCTAAAACAAAATGTAGTGGGAAAGCCCAGCCTATGTGTGCATAGTTCTAGGATCGAGGGGGTGCTGGGTTTGACAGATGGGTTTTTGTGGGTAAATGTTGGAAGCTCTGACAGTGCAGCTTAGTGATATGGTGATGAGACCTCCGTAGTCATTAACTGTGCTGTGTAACAGGAATATGAATGAGCTCAGAGACGGCTTAACGCTTTGTTCGGATGTCTCTGTATACAGACTACCAGCGTTTGATGACCGTGGCAGAGGGCATCAACACACTGCTGTTCCCATTTCAGTGGCAACACATCTACCTGCCCATCATTTCTGCACCACTACATCACCTGCTCGACGCTCCTGTGCCATTCCTGATGGGTATCCAGCGCAGAGATGGAGCTCAGCGATCCTCCCTCAATCTGCCACATGAGGTACATCACTCGGAGGGAAAATTATGCGTAAATGTCTTTGCCGTTTCCCCTGTGAATGTACCAGTCAAAACTGCAGGATGCAGACATTTTAATAGAAGCTAAAATAAAAGGATCTAAAAATATACCGTAAAACTGAGACGATCTTGCAGCCATTTGCTTATCCGCTCCATGGTTCATGGAGCGCACCCTTTGCCTCCAGCATGTCGAACTGGGATGATGCATTTCCTCTGAGCTGCCTCCCCCTTTCAAATCCAATCCTGCATCCCAGATCACTTTATGCTGCATGAATATCTTGCCTCTGAAGCTTCTTTGAAGTCTCTCTGCCCCAGAAAAGAGGCAGCGGTAAGACAGCTCTGAGGGGATGAAAGCAAAAGTGCAGAGCTCCAAAAATGCAGAATAATGGGGCTGGATGAATTATTAAACAGAATTAGAGCTCACCACTTATTTCCCCCAAGGCCCTGCAATTTGAAGAAAATGAGGAACATCTTAATCATACATATATGAGTGTTTGCAGTTAATTAGTAGTCCTTCATTTTGATATGCATTAAAAAATCCAGTGTGTCCACTGATCCGGAGAATAATCAGGAAACAGAGCAGAACTTAATTCTGGTGAAATAAACGTTTGTGTGGTCTCTGAATGTGAAACAACCCTCCCCGACTATTCTTTCTCCTCTTCGTCTTGTTTGGTTTAAAGATGTGTTAAAAAACAAAACCAAACACTTGGAAGTGATGGCACTTGGAGGAAGGATGAAGCTGAACAGAGTCGACTTTAACAGTCCATTCTGCAGTTCATCTCCCCTGAGGCTAAAAACTCACTGCCGGAGGTCACTGCTGAAGGTCGTGTGGCTGCTGACTGTCGAGCACTGCTGAGCTCCGCTGCTGCTTACAGAGGCAGTTAAAAAAAAAAAAAACCTTTCTGTGGTTTGTTGCTTGGCAACTTTATGGGCACATTTGTTTTTTTTTGTTTTTTTGCAAAGGTTTCACATCGCTATCGCCGACTGATATTGCACTTTCCACATTGTCTCCTGTTGCAACGATAACAGATAATCTTTCACATGCTTATCAAAGTGAAATGCTAAGAATCTATTAATTGTGTGTAAATTTCCATCTCAGAGCTTAATTAGAGGGTAAAGCTCAGCTCACTCTGTCTGGATGAGATAACTGTCTGTACATTGTGACAGGATAAACCTATTATGATTATCTGATTGATGGGCACACTGAAAATTGTTTGTCGTATTGTAACTGTCTGGTTTGTCTCATATTCTAACACAGGCTAACCTGTGCTTCGTGGACATTGACAACCACTGCGTCGAAGCTCCTGAAGACCTTCCCCAGTTTCCGGATCAGACTGAACTCATTCAGGAACTGAGTGAGGTGTTGTTGCAATTTGGGCTGCCTCCACAGGGCGGTGTGATCGCTAAGCCCACGACCACCTCTTCCTCCTCCCCTCGGCTAAGCAGCCTGGTGCTGGAGGATCTGATGGAGGACAGAAGGAACGGGAACCTCGGAGGCGAGGAGTTGGCGGTGCTGGAGAGGCTGCAGGCTCTGGCGAGGAGGTGTGGAGGAGGAAAGATGTCAGATGGAGGGAAGACACTGGGACACGTGTTTGAGGAGGAGGAGGAAGAACTGAAGGCTGCAAAGCTGAATATTCAGCTGAGGGAGGTGTTTGCAGGACGTTTTGCTGCAATGTTTGGCAGATATGATGACTTCGTCATCCACAGCGCTCTGGATTTGGACTCTTGGTTGACCAACCGAGAGGGGATGTTCAACTTTGATAAGGTACTTTAGTGGATGACTGACTGATAGATTGCATTTATCTGAAATAAGTCATATTATTGTTATATCTTCATTCAGTAAACCCCTGCTTTTCAATGTTTTAGGGTTCCTTTCTCTCCGTTCAGCCAGCGAGCCACTTGCACTTCTTGTCCCGGTTCTTGGAGACATCCATGTTTTCTTCTTTTGTGGATGGGAAGGTTATATCTCGCTGGGCAGATAGGGAGCCACTACAGCAGCTGTTCGACAGCCGTTTAGAGCGAGAACGACTGTATGACACGGGGAGCGAAGATTCCTGTAGTTGTCTATACAGGAAATGCACTACCCTCTTTGAATCAGGTACTGTGAAGGTGCCCAGGATCACAAAGGGATGGGGGGGAAAGTGAAATGTGGCATGAAACATTTTACATGTTCTTATAAGTATTATTATTATTATTATAAATACTGTACTGTCCAACAAGGAGCACATACAAACACCAGTTTAGATGTTGGCGTCCTAACGAGAGCTGACTTTATTTTCATAGATATTCATGCAAATTGGACAGTAAAGTTTATATGCTGAGATAAGTTATTAGCTCCTGTAAGTTTAGTGGAGCTCTGACAAGCGCTAATATATATGCATACACAAATAAAGGAGCCTCATCGTCACTTTAATAATTACATATAGTAATTTAAATAAGCTGGACATGCTAATGAAACCCTGTGATAAGCCACTGGCAACTTATTATTATTATTATTATTATTATTATTATTATTATTATTTGCTAGCAAAGGTTAGTGCTGCTCTCCCAAAGTGTGGGGTAGGATTAGGGTTAAGACTTTGATCCCAGAGGGTTAAGGAAGGACCACTGTTGTATTTCTAATAGGACAAACTGAGAGTGAAACGTGCTAGTGCACTGTGGCGCACCAAGGCTTCAAAGAAGGTGGGAAATGCATGCATATAAACAATGTCAGCTTGATCAAGTCCAGACAAAAAAAAAGCAAAAAAAAATGTAAAGTCGTTCCAGGTGGGTCTTAGAAGTATTTATAACACTCAGCACAGTTCCAGTTTTATAAACATCAAGGGTTTAGATGTTGAAAGTAGGCTGGATACTTTCAGGTGACTGAGTGAGTTGCATACACTGTGTTTTACTAGACTTCAAAACAAGCACAAATTGTATAGTTTATGCATTGCGTGTGGAAGTAAGGAGGACCAGGAGTGGACCCCTGTGGAACACCTATGATAATACAAGGGGGGCACTGAGTTTTATCTGAAACCCTTTATTAGACTCTTCCATACCAGCTGAACGCAGTTATTTCAGTACAATAGCATGATCACATGGTTTAGATAGGTCTGTAAAATGTGTAAAATATCCATGACTTTAGTTGTATTTTAAGTAGATGCCTGACGCTGTTTCACCAATGTTTTTTCCAGAATATAATTAGGATATAGCAAAAATATTAAAGGAAATCTGAGCAAAATTATGCAATGAAGCTGGATGCCAGATTTCGCAGAGGGAATCTGCAAATCTGACACCATCTGCCCGTCTGTTTGGGTTTATATGGTGATTATGCTGCTTGGCCTTTCTCTCCCTTTTGTGATAAGCACTGAGGATTTTGCATAAACTGTGCTTAGGGGGGTTCTTGCACCAGGTTTTGCAGCCATATAAACTGTAATTCATTCAACATTACTGAAACAAAATAAAAACCAAATTACCTGGTGGATAACTGGAACACAAAAAGCAATGGGATCGAATGAAATGTAAGGGGGAAAAGATGGGTAGAACTAGTAAATTAGAGAAGAATGAGGCACATGCTGGTCTGTGAGCATTATATAAGCAGAGGACAGCAGGGCTCTGTGTCCTGTGAAAACTGCTGCAAAGCTGCAGCTTTGAAGTGGTGCCAGCCTTTCATCTCTGTGGCTGGTCTGTGGCATTGTTCACAATTCACAAAGTCCATACGTTAGACTCCAGAATAACATAACATGGTTACTTTCTTTTATACTGTGTTAGGGTGTTATGCACAAGCCATTCATGGAAATAACTAATTTAATTGAAATGTGAAATCCCTTTAAAAATTAATTAATTAATACAAATGAAAACAAACAAAAATAAATGTTTTTTTGTTCACTTTTTTTCTCTGCAGGTCAGACCATCGAGCGGAGGCTGCTGAAGGCCGACCACACAGCCATACACCCCCACCTGCTGGACATGAGGATTGGCCAGGGTCGTCATCACCCGGGCTACTTCCCTAAGCTGCAGGCGGATGTCCTTGCCCAGGCACAGAACACCAACAAGTGAGATTCGTTTCCTGCTGTTATTAAGATTAAATTAAAATCTGTTTCTAGTGAGTAATGAAAATAATTAAAACTTTATTTCCAGGCGTGACTGGTTTACTCTGACTTGTGTAAAATTCTGGATTTTATTTTGCTGTGTCATCAGGTGGTCCAGTCGTGTCACAGCCTCTCGTAGGTCTGAACCCAAGAGATCCACAGTTTCTGATCAGTCAGGAGTGGACAACGAGCAGAGACAGGTACCTACAGTGTGTGTGTCAAAAAACACACACACAGATTAGCATGCAGGCTTCAAGGGGTGTGTGTCTAATATGTTACCTGTTTATTCAACAGAAATCCACCTTTGCGAGGAAGAATCTCCGCCAGTCTAAACTACTTGACCTGACGCCTCAAGCTATCACTCAGACGCACCGGGAGTTTGTTGATGGGCTGCTCAGCGAGTGTCGTCTAAAGGTAAGCGCTCTCGTTAGGTGCTTAAAATAGGAATGTTCCTAATTATTTTACTCAAGGTTAATGCAAAAATCTTCTTCTTTTTAGACCAAACGGATGCTGAAGGAAAGGATGGGGAAGGAGAGTGTGGAACTGGGTCAGGGAGAGGCCAGCATCACAGGCCTGCAGGAAAACACACTCATCCACGGCCTGTGTGACCTGCTGGAGAGAACATGGGGCCACGGTCTGCAGGTGAAACAGGTGAGCTCACGTGGCATGCTAAGACCGCGCTGTATGTCTCCATGTGAAGAGACTGCCTAGAAAAATGTCTGAAACGGCAGATGATTGCATGCATGCTGGGAATTAACTACTGCTTATTGTGAACAGGGGAAGTCTGCTCTTTGGTCCCATTTGCTTCACTATCAAGCTGCCCAGGGTAAGACGGAGGCACCAGCTGAGTCTCCAGGTCAGAGCACAGCCCCCCGTCTGTACTGAGCTACTTTTGGAAATCACTGAACTAAGAATGGACTCATAATTGGTGCTTTTTCTGCCTTTTCAGGATCTAACTGTTCAGACCAGAGAACAGTTGATGATGGCGCTTTGCCCCTGAGAGGATCGTTAATACAGGATATGAGGTAATGAGGCAGTTGATGAAAGGGGCTTTTAGTTTTCTAGATGAGCTCAGAGGATATTATTAGTGTAAAAGTTGAATATTGCAGCTCCTTTTAGCCGGTCTGTCGTTCTTCCAGGTTTATCCAGACCATGAGTGAGGGTCTGTCTGATGTGGGTCAGGCCCGAGCCTGGATCCACCTGGCTCTAGAGAAGAAAATGCTATCCCAACACCTCAAAGAGCTGCTCACAAATCAGGAGCTGCTCCGGTAAGAGTTCACAGTTGATAAATAAACAGAAATATTGCTTTTTTATTAATTTAGTTTGCAGTATCACTGATATTGTTCTCTCTTGGGCCCCTGACAGGCAGCTGTACAAACCTCATGCATTCCTGCTCTGCGAGGAAGAAAGGGAGCAGTTTTTGTTCCACCTGCTCTCTCTCAACACCGTGGACTACCTCTGCTTTACACGCGTCTTCACCTCAGTCTGTAAGTCGTGCGAGCTTTAACAGCAGAAAAAATTTTCTTTTGTGCTGTTTATTACGACAACCACACTAACTTCCTCCTTATTAACACGGATTAAAAGTGTCCCTGCAAAAAGACCCTCTCTCCAGACATCAAAGAGAAAACATGAAGCCTAATGCCAAAATATATTGCAAGAAGAGTTGGGCAGTGGATAAAAAAAAGAGGGACAAATGCATAAAACGTGATTTTGCGTGTCTCTCTCTAGGTATTCCATATCGTGTTGTTATAATACCCATGAAGAAGCTGAGCATCGCCATGGCAACAGTTGATCCTTGGGTGTGTGTGTCAGGAGAGTTGGGCGATTCTGGAGTTAGACAGATCCCAAAGAATACACAAGAAATTTTTTTCCAGGTTGGTATTCATCCCGCTGTTGTAACATCACAGCCGATGGAGACACAAACACAGAGAGCTACTCTTATTGTGATTTGTGGTTTTGATTTCAGTGCAAGAACCTGGGCAGGCTGAGCACTCTGCAGCTGGGACAGGAGAACTCGGGCCTGCTGGCCAAGTGTCTCATTGACTGCGTGATGGTGTACAATGAGATTACAGGGCACACCTACAAGTAAGATTCGTCCTCTGATATTCTTCGGTCGTTGAAAGCTGCGTTTGACCTCGCACAGCATTTGATACTATGTTTATGAACATCAGCTCACAGGCTGATAATGTGTTAAAAATATAATAAAGGCTAGATGATCCAGCTGTTCAAAATCTGATGTCTGAACTCTCTAAACACTTTAACCCAAAGGTTGCTTAGAAAAGCTGATGTAGAAAGTATGTAGCTGTTTTATGCAGAGGAAAAAGACTCTGTGAATTTGAATTTTCAAACCACTTTGATAGCTGAAGTTACATTATCTATAATATGTTTTGTTTTCTTTTTCGTTTTGACCCTAATGCAGTGGTTCTTAACCTTGTTGGAGGTACCGAACCCCACCAGCTTCATATGCGCATTCACTGAACCCCTCTTTAGTGAAAAATAAAATGTGATTTTTTTTTTTACTGGTGCACAAAATGAGCCATGCATGTCATGGCGAAGGCTCTGCCGAACCCCTGAGACCGACTCACCGAACCCCTAGGGTTCGATCGAACCCAGGTTAAGAACCACTGCCCTAATGACTGCCTCAAGTTAAAACACAAAACCGTAGCAGATAATAGAAGGCTCTCCCTTCAGCCAAATCCTTCATTTTATTTTTTTATGTAGTCTTTATTCGTTTTTAAAATCTTGAATACAATGTAACGCTCAGCCTTTGTTTCTTGGAAGGTTCCCTTGCGGCCGATGGCTTGGTAAAGGCGTGGGGGACGGCAGCTTGGAAAGAGTCCTCATTGGTCAGCTGGTGTCACCTGGTGCGGAGGAGGATGCTGGAAGGTTGACAGGGACACCTCCTCCGGAGCTGGCCTCTCCTTCTCAGAGTGTGCGGACAGTCCTCGGATCACTTGGTAGCCGTAGCAGTACGTCCTGACAAAGAACACATTCTTTAGCACAATAGTTGACCTACTTGTTGAACGAGCAGATGATTCTGCTCCTGGATCACCTTTCTGTTCCCCTCTTAGTTTCATTATTCATCCTCGTGTTCCTGTTGCTAACTGCACTTCATTCATCTTCTCAGGGATGCCGTTTGTTGAAGTACAAGAGGACATGAGGGAGGCGGTAAATAACCTTGTGAAGCATTTCCACAAACCTGAACAAGAGGTGTGTGTATGCGTGTGTGAGACAAGTGCTATATTCGTTTTACTTGCCGGCTCACTAAGCTGAAAGGGTGACAAAATAGTTAATGCAGACAGGAGAATATTTGCAGCAACTGCCAGCCTCCCGCTGTGTTATTTTTATCTATAACATGGTTCATTACCCCAGCCTCTCCAGCGCGGGCCTCATTTGTTTCTCTTGTGTATCAGGCTAGCCTTTCTCATCTCCGTTAAGAGCACAGCAGAGACCTGATGCATCACTTGAGTTTGGCTATAAAAGGCTTCTAATTCATTTTAATAACGTCTTTAGTACACAAGCTTTAATGTACATGCATACGTTCTGTTTACTTTAACAAATATGAGACTGTTATAAACAGTAACATGAGCTTTTGTTTGAAGTAGGTCTATTAACTCTCTGCTCCCATTCCTATCACCCCAGAGGGGAAACCTGACAGTCTTGCTGTGTGGTGAAGGAGGTCTGGTGCTTTGCTTGGAGAAGTTCCTCCTCCATGGTCTCAAATCCAACCGACTTTTTCAGAGGAATGTGTTCGTTTGGGACTTTGTGGGTAAGTGTAAATCAAAGAGGTGACGTCTATTTCCTGTCTTCATCTAGTGGGGAGTTAATCTGCATCTCAAGTTGCAAACTAAACTAAAAAGGGTCACCAATGCTTTCCCACAGAAAAGGCCGTGGCTTCCATGGAGACTGCTGATCAGATGGGTGACCTGCACGGATCAACACTGACAAAGGGCCCGCCCTGCGACCTGCTGTGCCACTACGTCAGTGCCATCAACGCCTCTCCTAGAAATATTGGAAAAGAGGGCAAATTCCAGCTGTTTGTCTGTCTGGGAATTAGGTGAGCAGATTTTGAAACTCCCTTTGAAATCTGAATTGATGTTGTAAGAAAACATTTTGCAAGACACCCTCGTTCCTCAGGTGGAAGATGTTGTTAAAGCAATCACAGGCAGGAAGGTTATTTTCTTTTCTATTCTTTTATATAAAGCAGAATAATTTAAGCCGTCGTCGTCGTCGTCTTCTTCTGCTTTTGGCCAGATCATCTGTATCCATCTCACCCTGTCCCTAGCATCCTCCTCTGTCACACCAACCATCTGCATGTCCTCCTTCACTACATACATGAATCTTCTCTGTGGTCTTCCTCTTTTTTTTTCTTCCCTGGCATCTCCAAATTTATTGTCCTTTCTTCCACATATCCACTGTCCCTCCTGTGTCTAAATCATCTGGCCTCTTAACTTTGTCTTCAAACTGCTTAAACTGAGCTGTCCTTCAGATGCACTCATTTTTAATCTTGTCTGTCTGAGTCACTCCCATTGAAGATCTTAGTATCTTCAGCTCCACCTCCATTTGTTTCCCGTTTGTGCTACCACCTTCAAACCATACATCATAGCAGTTTGCAATGATAACAGTATAGTAGCTCAAGAATATTATTAAAGTTTAAGAATCATAGTTGACGCCCTGAATACAATTGACCTTGCAGTGCTTGAAAGCTTCAGCACGTTCTACAAACTTTATTTATGACCCCGTTATTGACCATCGGTGTTCTCGTCTTGGCAGGGACCGGCTTCTCTCTCTGTGGCTCCCCCTGCTGGCAGACTGTCCCCTCACAGCTCGGACATACGAGGACGGTGCTCTGCTGCGGGACCGTGCTGCTGTACACTCCCTCTCTCGCATGCTGCACACACTAAATGATTTCGCCATCACTCTGGAGACAGCACTGGTTAAAGGAGTTGACCTCTGACCTCTGAGTTTAGCAGCTACGCTGACAGATTCAGATATTCATCTTCCCAAGAGTGGGGAAGGGAGGTACATTCGGACATTTGGCGAAATGTGACTCTGTCATATCATCACGATCAGCAAAATGGACAGTGAGCTAGACAAAACCGCTGGCAACTCAAGCACCAAACATATTGCCTTGTTCACTGATGTACATGTCTTATATACTCTGATTGCTTCAGGAAATAGTCCTGTGCTTGTTTACACTGTGAAGTTCTGTTTCCTTGAGGAGAACTGGAGGGTCATTAATAAACTCACATCTACAGTCAATATTTTCCCTGCTCACATCATTTATACTGTACCTAACACTAGGATAACCATACCTGTCCTACTGCTGTGTTGTTTGCACTTGAATTTTAAACTAAGCACATGCATGGCCAGAATATGTTTGTTTTTTGTTTTTTATGTCTTTTGGTGTTGTATTCTCAAACGTCAGTTCTCAGGCCTTATTGTTATTACTATTATTACCATAATTATTTTTGATTTCATTTGATATTTTAGCAAATATAGTCAAAACAAATTATTCTACCCCTCTATAATGTTAAATTTATATATATATAGATATATTATGCTATTATTATACTGCGTAATGTCTGGCCTGTTTCTCATTGTTTATTTCAGTTTGGGGTCACATGTGACGCAGAGTTGTGCTCACGAAATCCTCAGTTGGTAAAACACTGGAACCAAACTGGTGTCCTAGTTGTGTCAGTTTAAATAGTCCTTGTCATTTTGTCAGAAAGCCCCCCCCCCCCCCCCTTCACTTCTCTCTGATTGTAAATATTTTGCTTCATCAGATCTTTGATAGAATTGTTTCATCCTTCCATCCCATGTTCCTATTTGTTGTTGGTGTACTGAATTTGTGACATATTTTTTTCCTCTACAAAGGCATCTTGTTTGTGTCTCCGTAACAACAGACACACTCTCTCGTGTGGACAGTAGTCATGCTGTTTTGTTTTTAAGCTCTTCAATTGTCTGCAAAAAAAGGGAGAGGGGGAGAGGGGGAGAGAGGGGAAAAAAAATCAGACAATGAATAGAGTACATGTTCTCAAAACCGCTAGGTATTATGTTGATGTTGCATCCAATTAAACAGTTGAGGAATTATGAAAAATGCTGTCTCCTGCACTATCCCGCAAGCACTATGTAACCTATGATGACCAAGCCTCTTTTCTCCTTTAAATACAGATTAGAGAAAGCAATAAATAATGAACTGTTATTTATGAAGTGTGTGGTCAAGATTAAAGTTAAAATTGAAATAAGTGCCATTTGTTGATGTTTTTTTGTGACGCTTATCTGAAATATCTGATGAGACTCTTGGATTAAAATGATTGCCAGCTATTAAAAGGTTGACTTTACTACTATTACACTGATGCTGATGAAGAATCTTGCTCTTATAAACTTGGTAAATGTAAAAACAAAAATACAACTGATTTTTTTTTGTTGTTTTTTTTGTTTTTTATACTCAAGGCGCTAATATATATTTTTTAAATTTCTGCATTGCTGTTAGCCTTAAACTGACCACTGGATGGAGACTTACGTTCACCCACCTTTTATTTACTACTAATCTGATCCGTTCAAATCAACAAAAAGCCCCATTGCCGTCCAAGACGCCAAGCCCCCTGAAAAACCGTAGGCCTCCAGACGAGCCATCTGGCGTCCTGTAGTAAAACAACAGGCGCCGCCCCCTTGCTTACATTCTCCAATGTGCCATAGCAACCGGGGCCGAGCCCCCTGTTCCCGCGCAATGTTCCCATCCTTATAAGGCCAGTAGAATGCAGACGCACGCATACGTCATACGTCGTTTATGTAAATAGTTTGATTGAAGAAAAAGAAAAAAAAAGCCCTCGTCTCTACTCTGAAATGGAGGTGTGGATACCACGCATGCGCACAATAGTCCACAACTCTAGTCCCGTCCACAAGCGCAGACATCAACAAGAGAGCGGGTTACCGATGAGGGTAGATGTTCATAAGTCACAGCGTAACGACGCGGTATTCGGACTGTTATTACTTTGGATCAGCTCCACACAACTCGCAGAAAGGTAACGATTGTCTGTGTTCGTCTGGCCTCGTCTTTAAAAAGCCTTTTAAAAGTGTTCGCCGCGCTTTTCAGGGCCGTAATTCAGAAACAAGCTTCGAGATGTCTCACGAACAATTGCTCTTTTTTTTATTTTTAAGGCCTGCTGCGCGGACCCGACTTGGTGGTCAGCGGTATTTGTAGGTCACCTTAGAAACAACGAAACTAACCGGGCAAAGTGGGAGGAAAGCGGGAAAAGCGCAAATGTGCGTTTAAAATGCGTTTGAAGGGGCTTTCACGTGCGGGCACGAAGAGGAGCAGGGGGGATGGCTGCTGGTGCTCGTGCTCCTGCTGTTATTATTATGGGTTGGCTCGGCGCATTTCGGCGACAATTTATCGGTAATGTAAACGTGGTAAAGTGGGTTAATGTGAGCGTCTGGGCTGCAAATGTGTTCTTGTACAGAAGGAGACAAGCGTGGATGCAGTGTGCCGCACATTTTCTGTCTGCTAGGCAAGCCAAGTTGAACCTCTCACGCCCACCCGGAGCGGAGATGCGTCTCAGCACGCGGCCACCGCTGTCAACAAAACCGCTCCCGCGAGCGCAAAGTAATCCCCAACCAAAGCAGGAAAGCCAAGCTGGATAAAAAATGTGGTTTGTGGGAGAAACCGGAGAGAAAAGCGACTTTCCGAGAGCCGCCGCTTTGAACTTGCCGCACATGTAGCCGATTGTGGATTGTTGCAGTGACGCGGCTCTGGAATAACAAAGAGTAAAGATCAAATTACACATTTATTTCAGAGCAGCTCCCCTTTAACACCAAGCCCGCCGATTTTATTTGTTATTTTTTGTGCTCTCGAAACACGTTAGTCCGAGTTTATCCCCTAGCATAAAGTTGAGGTATAAACTCGGCATCGTGGAAGCGGAGGATGGTCATCATAAAATGGGTGCGCATGAAGCAGGTCGTGTGGCATGCCATGCTTCCTCGCTGGCGGAGTGGGCGGTGAAAATTGGCGACTTGCACTTTTCTCTCGATGAAAAAGAGGACATTGCTCGGTGTCTTCTTTTATTCTGAAAGGCGAGGGTGTTATTCGTGCGAGTTCGGCAGCTTTTCGCGGTGATTTTTCTTTCTTTTTAGCGTTTGTTTTAAATGTTGCAGTTTTTGCGGAAAATCGCATCACACCCCCTTCGCCACATTGCCTCCGCCTTTGAAGTGTGTTGCCATGTTGAGTTGCGTCACGTACTGTATTTTGCTGCAGAGATCGTCTGTAATTTACAGATGAGGCACGCGAAGGGTAGAAACAAATTAGTTTCTACCCTTTATTATTTAGTTTTATTATTTAAATTGCTTGGTTACATTTTATTTTTTGAATGAATGCTGCTTTCTTAGCTTTCGAAGTGCAGGTTAGGTGCACGTCTTGTTTAAAAGGACTTTAGTATAGAAAAACAATGTTTGCACTTCACTACAAATAAAACTGCGCAACAGTAAAGTGCTATTGAATCTCTTCTGTTGTTATATAGGAACTATACCACGCGAAATCGTTTATAAATTAAGGTATAGCCCATTTTTCCCCCACAGTTAATATATTAGCTGTGTCACAGGTGAGAATAAGTGCCAGAGTTGGTATTCCTTTCTCAATGCAACTTACTTCATGTCGGCTTGTGTTGCTTTTTAAACTGACCTCTCCACAGAAATGCCCAATATCTAGTATCTGATTTAATCATGCAGAGTGAGAGTTCTTCGCCATTTTCCTGCTCTTTTTTACTCTCTATGGCACCGCACTGTCAGAAGACCCCGAGGACTGATGGCAAGAGGAAAAAAAAGCCCAGTCTGGGGGGCGCGGCTCACAGTTTTTGCCGCAGTTCAGGTCTACATGTGCCGTGGAGATTAAATTTTGCCTAGCAACATAAATCATAATTCCTGTGCACGCTTATTACATTTCGAGTAATTTCCCCCGGACGCAGTGATGTATAATATTTTACTGGCATTTCTCTAGTAACGCGGTACACATTTTGCAGTTTGTCTTTCCACCTCGTGACGAATAACGCATCTTGTGCGGCCCGGAGGCTCGCAATGATTGCGTGCGTAAATCTTATTTTGGGTTTCCAAAACGAAGCGTGAATCCTGTGAGCGCAGCATGGTGACATTATCTGTCTGACACGCTGTCTGACTGTTGACCTACTTCCCCCACTCTGTCTCTCCTTCCATGTGGGTCAAAGCGGAGAGATGCTCCAGCAAAACTGCTTTCCGTGAACGTTGTTGGCGATTAAACACATTTTTGTCCGCTCACTGCAGACTTAACTGAAATTTGTGCTTCACCTCTGACCTGCACTGCAAATGTAGGGGTGAAGGGAGTATTCTCCTCCACCCCCACCTCCTCCTGCTGCTGCAGCAGTAAACACTCGGTGCACACTGATCATATGTAAACATTTAACCCCCCTTTTTTCTCCCCTGAATGCAGATGTTTGGCTTTCACAAGCCTAAAATGTACAGGAGTTTGGACGGCTGCTGCATCTGCCGTGCAAAGTCGTCAAGCTCTCGTTTCACAGACAGCAAGCGCTATGAGAAAGACTTCAGGAGTTGCTTTGGGTAAGAGATACACCTGAGCATGTGCGGGGCTGCAGGCAAACCATACCTGTCATGGTTTTTAGGCTGTGCACGT
The DNA here is from genome assembly GCF_000239375.1 of Pundamilia nyererei. NCBI lineage: Eukaryota > Metazoa > Chordata > Actinopteri > Cichliformes > Cichlidae > Pundamilia > Pundamilia nyererei. The sequence continues at coordinate 396,555 of NW_005187571.1, read as the reverse complement.
CATATTGATGCTAAAGATTTTCCATTTTTTCCTCCTCATCACAAACTGAAATTGTCTTCCAGACTGAGCGAAAGCCGGTCTGGAGAAATCTGTAATGCCTGCGTGCTCCTTGTGAAACGGTGGAAAAAACTCCCTGTGGGAACCAAGAAGAACTGGAACCATGTGAGTTTCAGTGCTGACAGCATGACCGGCCTATCACTTTATGGTGATGATAAAACCCAAATTATACAAATTCGTCCGGTTTCCTGTCCCTCATCCAGGTTGTTGATGCCAGAGGAGGTCCCAGCTTAAAGTTAACTTCCAGGCCCAAGAAAATAAAGTCCATCTCCAAGAAAGCACGGCCAAGCCAGATCAACAGGCTTCAGAAAGAGCTGAAAAGACACAGTAAGTAATTATGATGTATATTTGAGGAAAATGGTAAAGTCATGACAAAATAATGGCTAAAAAAAGGTAGGTTTGGAAAGGTGTTTATTTCTGTGGGATCGGGACATTAAAAATACACCAGCACACATCTGTTTGTACCACAACGTTTCAGTTTTACTTTACCTTTCCTTTCCAGGCGCACTGGGTTAATGGATTGTAGTAGCACTCCTGTTACTTCATTCAGGTTTTTTCAGGTTTTAAAAAAAATATACATATATATATATTATTTGTCCTATTCTGTCCTCTAGACTCAGATGCCCACAGCACCACCTCCAGTGCCTCCCCTGCTCAGTCTCCCAGCTACAGCAACCTGTCAGACGAGGGGTCCGACACAGAGCTCAGCCCAGGATCCAGCCGCTCCCCCGTTTTCTCATTTCTGGACCTAACATACTGGAAGAGGTAAGGTGGACAGTGAAGCACTTCTTTAATCTACAGGCTTAATTTTTAGAATAATCTACTACAAGTGGTTTAACTGTATATAAACCTTCAAGCCTTCGCCTGCTTTACATATACAGGTGAAACTCCCACCGATGCCCCACCCTGCTGGATTACAGTGACATTAAAGGGATTTCTTTATGTATTTAACTTAATATTACTAACTGTTACTTGCTTATTATTGTATGTAAATAATTTTTGTTTGTTCGTTTTGGGTCATTAACTAATAGTTGCATTTATTTTTAGTGACAATTTTGCAGGTTTGTTATAAATGTATTTAGGATTTGAGTTTACTTTTACCTTCCAGACAATCTGTAATGTTTTATTGGCAAAGTTTGTAGAGATTTTGAAACTTGCTTGAGACCAGTAATCTATCAAAGCATGAAAATATATTTTACAAAAAAAACCCTAAAATGTTGCATTTTTAAAATAGATTTAATAACTGACTTTTGATCTTTGACTTGTTTTTCAATACATTTTTAAAAATTTCGTTTTTCTTAGAGCATTTTTTGTGGTGCCTGATGTTTTATATATTAAGCCTAATGCACATCTTTTTGTTTGTCAGACAGAGAAACAACAGGAAAATGCATTCATTTCTGTCAAATACTCAATACTACCTTTAACACATGAAGTGCCATGCTAATCCAGGATAACCCAGATTCAACACTGAATGCATTTTAATGCAATTAAATAACAGTAAACACACAGAGCCATAATGCTTTCTGTCTCATTTCATGCTCTGTGCAGGCAAAAGGTGTGCTGTGGAATAATCTACAAGGGGCGCTTTGGGGAGGTGCTCATCGACCCCCACCTGTTCAAACCGTGCTGCCGCAACAAACGACAACAACAACAGCAGCAGAAGCAACAGCAGCAGCAGGAGGAGGAGGAAGAGGACGAGGAGGACGAGGAAGAAGAGGTGGAGGCAGAGGAAGGTCGGGTGTGTGTGGAAAAATCCCAGATGGGAGAGGAAGTGAAGGAGATGGCAACTTGTGGTGAAAGTGCAGAGTCTGCTCAGCTGCATGTTGCATCGCCACCAGTCAGGAGTGAGGTGGTGGGGGAGGAAGGGTGGTAAAGTCACCCCCCCACACACACACACATCTCTGAAGAAATCTTGAGGTGCTGTTTTTTTTCTCTCAAGCACTTATAGAAAAAAGTGGCCTCAGATTGCCTTCAGTTACAAAGCAGCTGAAAAATCCTTTCTCCATAATGAGGATTGTTGATTGCATTTAAATGATAACTTATGGACTGTTGTGTTTCTCCGTTGTCTGTCTTTACTTTGTATTTAATATTTTTGCCATCCCGACGATGGACCATCATACTCGGTGTAATTGATCTACTTTGAAATGCTGGAGCTCCACTTTGCTGGTACATTTTTATCAGATTTTATTCCAAAACGCAATACATCCACTTATTTACAGAAAAAAAAGGTGCTACTTAAAGCTCACAAACACAGCTGAACCCATCTCAGTGAAGATGTTTTATAAGCATATATGTTAAGATGACTAATATAATGGGGTTAATTAATTTTGGTTTCTTTCTTCAGAGTTGATATCTGAGTTTGTTTGGGTTTTTTTTTTTTTAATGGTGGATATCTCCCGTTTTGGAATGAATGACACTGTACACTGATGGAGCACAGACCTGTACAGTAACCCTCTGTTTTTCTGTCTGCTCACGACAACATCCCCTCCTAACAAAGAGTTTGTGGTTTTTAGACTGGATTAGCGTTTCTGTGTGTAAATACGTATGGGTCCCATTTGAATAAGGCCTATTCACAGCTTCAACAGCAAATACACCAGCCTTAATTATGTGTTACAGACAGCGCTAGTGTTAAATCTGCATTGGTATTAAGGAACAAAAAGGGACAGTACAAATATTTATTGTGGCCTCAGCAACACACACAGTGCATTTTTGCATGAATGGCAAGCCCACTCATCCAAAAGACCGACTGATCTGATGTATGAGTCTTCTAAAAATTGCATGGCCTTATAAAAAATTGTAAATCTTACTTTTATTTTTTTGGATCCATTTTTCTGAAGTTTTAACTTATTTTTATATGTAAAAAAAAAATACAAATAAAGTGTCTTTGCATAATAATACCACACAATACAACAGCAAAACACAAAAATCGGTCTATCAGTCATTTTAGCAATATCAATATCAGTGATTTCCATCATTCCCAGTTCAGTATACGGTAAAAGACTTTATACAAGCTAAAATTCTATGCCATTGCCTCTTATATACCACAAATGTGTTGTGATATATTGCCTAATATTACTTTATTTATCAAATGAAAGCCAAAGCACATTGAAATTCACCCAATGTCAAATCAATGCAGGTTTTCTATGGACACTTGTGCTTGTCCGAGGTCATTTATATGTATGTTTTAAAAATAACACTAATATGAAATTTCATACATGTGATGTTGTAGTCAGGAGCAGCGGGTGTGTTATGTACATAAGGGGTTGGATGAGTCATATGACTCTTTATATAGGTTTCATTATTTATTTATTTCATATTTATTTGTATCCTTACTTAGAGAAGTGAATTCTTTTCATCTTTAGCTTACTCATAGTACGGTTTTATTCATCAGAAGTCGAATGTTATTCTCACGCAGGCTTTGGTTAACATTGCATTCAATTAATGGTTGTCAATATTTGTGAAATGTTGTTAAATATTTATTTGCTCATCGGTTGAGTTGCGTGCAACCTAACTTATTCTGTATCATCACTTTGGATTTTTATCATGTAGACTGAAACAGCTGATAGATTGCAACCAAACTGTACTTCTCCCTTTTTACCTTGTAGCTTAAAAATGTCACAGAATAGTAGGATACAATAGTAGGATACATAACTCTAGATTTGCATGTATTGTTGCTATGCATTTACTTAACTTACAAGTTAGACAAAATGGTTTTGTATTTTTTATACATCATGTACTTTTTTTTTTACTTTTCCCTTAATAAAAAGTAATTTTGTGAGCTTTCTGGGTGTATGGAGTGACTGAATTTATTGGTGTAAGACGGAAAGGGAGAGAAAGAGGGACGTTATCTTCTAAATATGGGAGTGCATGTCATAATTACATTATACATATACACCTGTCTAACTGAGGCAAATCTCTAATCAGCAAGCCAGATTGCAAATGTAGCACATTTCCCACCATGTTACGTACCAGTGTGAACATTTCAGCTCATCTGCTGGGATTTTCCCCGCACAAACATCTCTAGGGTTTACAGATAATGATCTTAAAAAGAGAATAGCCAGTGAGTGAAAATGTCAGACTGCCTTGAGCTGTAAGGAAGCAACAGTGACTCAAATAACCACTCATCGTTACTATTAAAGTATGCAGTAGAGCATCTCTGAGTGCATAACATGTTGACCACCAAAGCAGATGGGCCACAGCAGCAGAAGACCTCAACGTGTGCCACTCCTGTCAGCTAAGAACAGCCTATTTGCAGAGGCTCACCAAAACTTGACAGTAAAAAGTTTGAAAAAATGTTGCTCTAGTTTTGCTGCAGTGGTAATGGTGGAGAGTGGTAAGGTTAGAATTTGGCATAAACAGCATGAACCCATTCTGCCTTGTATGAAAGATTCAAGCTGCTGGTGTTGTGGTGACTATTTCCTTAACACACTTTGAGCCACTTAGCACCAATTGAGTGCTGTTTAAATACCACAGCCGTCACAGGTATTGCTGCCAAACCTGTCCATTGGTTTATGACCACAGTGTACACATCTAATGGCTGATTTCCACAGGATATGTCACAAAACCAAGTCACAAAATTCAAATGATCTTTGACTGGTTTCTTGAGTATGACAAAGAGTTCATTGTACTCAAATGACCTCCACATGCATCAGATCACGATCTAGTAAATCTTTGGGATGTGGTAGAACAGGAGATTCACATCATGGATCTGCAGCTGGCAAATCTGCAGAAATTGTGTGATGCCATAATGTCAATCTGAACCAAAATATCTCAGAACTGATTGAAGCACCTTGCTGAATCTATGCCACAAAGAAGCAGTTCTGAAGCAAAAGCAGTTCTATTACACTATTACACTATTTTTTTTAAGAGAGAGAAACATAGCAGTTCAAATGTACATGAGGCTAATTATGTTGCTGCTCTTCAAGTTCACTGTAAGGCTTAAACATTAAAGGTCATATACACTCGAAATATATTCCATGCATGCATTCGTTTTTCCTCGCATAGTTGTGCTGCAGCCTATCCTAACTGTCACCGGGCGAGAGGCGGGATATATCCCGGACAGGTCTCAAAATATGTCGTGTATTTCATTGTCACTGAAGCTTCCGTCCATGACTTGCAAACAATAATGCAATTAAGAACTTTCTCTTCTGCAGCGACCAAAACAAAACACTGTCAGAAAGTACCTTAAATAAAGAACAGCAGCTCAATAAAATAACATTATAATGACAAAAGAAGACATTTCACTAAAGTCAAGAATGATCTCAGTTAAACAGAAGAAATTGTCTGGAATCATATTAGCTCAGTAGGGAAAAAACAAATAAAATTGCGGAAGAATGGCACGTAAAAACGAAATAAAACACAATGACGTGGCTCAGTAGAATTAAACATATCGATTTAATTTTAATTCACTGAAAAATATATAAGTTAATATAAACAGCTTATTAACGAAAACTAATGAAAAAACAACAACGAAAATAAACAAACAAAACCTTAGACCGGAAGCGTTGGTCTCGTGACAGGAACTTGAAAAACATATGGAAGTGGGTTGTTTTTGTTTTACAGCCAGGTGTCAAATATAGTCTTAATCTGCTGCGTAGTCGTCCAAACTCTACAGATAGCCATCGTCCGAGCTCAGGTAAGTAATGTAAACTTTGTAGTTCCATTTATTATTATTACGGCTCGGTAGCTAGCGTACTAATCTTGCGGTGGTTGGTTTGGGGTGCTAACAGGGAGCTGGAGGGCAGTTAAACACCGGCACAGCATGCGGTGAATAAACAATTCACAGCTGGAATTGACTGTCTCTGATTTAATTAGCGTTTACAAATCTAGCTTATTTCTTTCTCGTTGATTAAATGCCTGTGTTTACATTTCTGGATATTTTGGCTCATGCAGTTATGAATAAATGTTTCCAATTGCAGTTTTTTCGGCTTGCTCGTCATCATGGTGGAGCACACGGCATCTGACGTGTTCTGCAATCGGATGCTGAGCATGGTCAACTCTGAGGATGTTAACGCCATCATCCAGGCTCAGAGACACATGTGAGTACCAGACTGGGCCCAGTGGTGCCATGAAATATAAACTATGTCTGCTGTTTGGGGTCGTTTCATTTGTGTCTGAGATTAAGATTTCTGTTTCTCTGGTTAACTGTTGTGAAAACAGGCTCGACCGTTTTGAGAAAACCAATGAAATGCTGATCAACTTTAATGGGCTGTCTAATGTACGCCTGCAGCAGATGAACGAGCGTTTCCTACTCCACACTCGCACTCTTGTGGAGATGAAGAAAGATCTGGACAGCATCTTTAGAAGGATCAGGTTAGTGTCTACTACTCCCACCATGCAAAAACAAAAAATACACCTTTAATCACAGGCTTTCTCTGCCTCTCCAGGACACTAAAAGGAAAGATAGCTAAGCAGTATCCAGAAGCTTTCAGCAGTGAGTTGTTTGATTTCTATTCATCACAACTTGATTTCTTTCTTCTTCTTTTTTTTCATATTTCACATTTGCATGTTTCAGATTATCAAGTAAATGGTAATATTACACAAATATAATCAGAATAAATACAAAATGCAGTTTTTAAATGATGATTTCATTTATTGGGGGGGAAAAGCCATCCGATCTCACCTGGCTCTCTGTGGATATTTAATTACCCCTTCCCCCTCCCCACCCCTTGAAACTTGAATTAACTGTGATTAAGTTCACTTTCATTAGCCTCACTAGTGGCCTGATTACTGCTGGAATTGTTGAATCAGTAAATTACTAAACCTGACAAAGTGAGGTAAGCTTAAAGATCTCAAAAACGGCAGCTCATGCCACAATATAAAGAAACAGCTGAGAAACACAGTTGACTGATATTTCAGGTTACCAAACCATTTCCTGCGAACCACAAAGGGAATCAAAATCTGCAAATGGAGAAAACGATGGTGAACCTTACCAGGAGAGGGTGGCCTACAAAAATTACTTGAGAGTAAATCAACGACTCATTCAGCAGATCAGAGAAGGCCCCAGGACAACATTTGAGATCAGTTATAGTCAGTGTTCATGAATCAACAATAAGAAAGTGACTAGAGAAAAATGGCATCTATGGGAGAGTTCCAAGGCTAAAACCACTGCTGACCCAAAAGAAAACACCAAATCATCTTCTCTCACAAAAATATTTACATCAAGAAAATAATCTGAGGGTTGATGAGACTTAAGTTAAACTTAAAAGGTTGCAGTCCCTTTTTTTGGTGTAAAACTAACAGAGCACTTGACTGTAGTTCTTGCTGCCAAGGGTGACAGTTTATACGTTTATCAGGTTTATTTATTCACACAGGACCAGGTGGGTTTAGATGGCAAACATGCATTTTGTACTTAGCCGGATTATCTTGGTCTAATATTAAAATTTGCTTAATGATCTTAAACATGTGTAACAAATATGCAAATAACTAAGAAATCAGGAAGAAGCTAAATATGTTTTCACGGCACTGTAAATAGAATTTTTTAAACAATGTATTTTTCCTGACAGACATCCATGAGTCGCCCATTTCTGAGGAAGATGATGATGAATTTGACCCAGTTCCCCCAAGCATTGCCACAACTACTACCACAGCCACCTCAGAGCAGAGCACAGAGTCATGTGACACAAGTCCAGATGTGATCTCGCCCACTGTGAGCAGATGCTCTGAAGAGCTCTCTCAGGAGCCACCTGACACGCCCACCTCTGACTTCCTAGAGACAGCTGTCCTGCAGGACGAGGGTCCTGACTCAGTCCCTGCAGAATAGCGAACAGTTAATGGATCACTTTAAACTTTTTCTTTCCAGGAAGACTTGTTGTATAATTGCATGTGCACTTGCCACTGTAATGTTTGCGGTCATTTATTTGTTTGATGTTTTGAGGTGGCTTTGCACTGTCAATGAGAAACATGCTTTTTTTTTTTTTGCCATACATAATTGTGTTGTGCTAGCATAGCACCACAATAATGCAGAAAATACTTGAACTTGTATAATACACCACTGTATATCTGTATGTGTATAACTATACAGCAAACCTGAGCAAAAGCCTGTGTGTACGAAGAAGTTCTCATCATGTCAACATAAATAACAGATACAAAATCTAGTCTCACTCTGAATATTGGTAGTTAGTTTTTGCAAATGTTTGTCGCACTTGTTGCAGCATTGTTATTCAGCAGTCTCCTGTTAACCCTGTATATAATTTATTTCCCATAAAACCAGGAAATATGTTTATCAGCACCTTCATGAGTGTGTCCGACTGCTAGTTATAGATATTATTTGGTTTAAAAGTGTAAAACTAAATATATTTATTTTTTATACTGCTACATAACAATATTAATTTGAAAAGCAAAGATGCTAAAGCTAAAATAAGTAATGGTATACGGTAATGGAAGCGCTGGAGAGTTCTAGTTGTTGCAATTTTACACTTGAATAAAATTACATTTTTCTGCTGAACAGTGTATGAGCCCTCATTAACAAAACTCAGTTTGTATACTAAACTTCTCACATGTTAATAACAACGAATCTCTTGATACTAATTTCACCATTGAGAATTGTAATGGTGTCTTTTTAAAATGGATCTTTGTCCATGTTAGAGTATGTATGTATGT
>NW_005187571.1:338903-383054 GCF_000239375.1 Pundamilia nyererei | reverse complement strand
AATTGTTTACTTCATCTTTATCTTACAAAATGAAGATTTGTATTTTTCAAGTCAATAGAAAATAAAAAATTTGAATTCAAAATATAAAACAATAGTACAACAAAAGTGAATAACACTGGAGAAAGTTGGAGGCCTCCTAATCCGCAGCTGCAGGTTAAAAGGATACTTTAGGTGCAAGCTCCTACAGCACAACATGAATAGTATTAAAAAGATCAGTTAGACCCTTTTAATAACTGCAGATAATCTAGACATTCACTTTCACCCACGGTGAGAAGGACTGATGCTATGTAATCCACAATTGGGGGTTTTGTAATAATCATGTAATAATCACATAATTAGCCTGGCACTAGAGTGGCACAACACCTAAACACTGTGTAGGAGCTGCTCTTTAGTAGTTACTGCTAAATAATTCTCACAAAAAATGAAATGTCACACAGCAACCGTCTCATAACGTCTCTGAGCTCCTTGTTTGCAGTGCAGATGAACACACTGACAAATTAAGTTGTGGGAGTAGTGAGCAGGTGAAAAAGATCCTGGAGAGGTGGAGGTTTGCAGTGGATGAATGAAAGTAAATACAAGAAAAAGGCAGGTGTAACAGTGAAGCTGCACGGAGCAGAAATAAATACATGGTGTCAACCATTCAAAGCAACGAACAGTGTGTAAGTGAAATAGTGAAGAGAGTCCGGACAGGGTGGAGTGACTCAGGTGATTTGTGGCAGCAGCAGAATACCAGGACTAAACAGGAAGAAATGCAGGCGGACTCCCCTCTTAACCACTAGCGGGCGCTAGGGCCAAAAGAGTGCCGTTTTTCTGTGTTGACAATGCGGGTCAAACGACAATGCAGATACTCCATAACACACTTATACCGGGGTAGCTTCTTTTGTAATTGTATATTTCTTGCTGTGTCATCGTAAACACAAGCTCTTTAGCTGTATATAATTCCTTTTTTGGGGGGCATTTAATTTAGCATTAATCCAGTTGTTCGGCTAGTTAGCTAGCTAATGCTATACGCTAGCCCGGTAGCTGTCATGACCAACGTCGGCAAACTAACTTAGACCTCAGCTGTCGTCGCTTTAAACACATCAAACCCGAAAACATCCACTTCATGTGGGAGTCACCTGGAGTTTAAGCTCCGCCGCAGGTCCCAAGATGAGGAGGCTGACAAAGAAGAAGGCTCTGACTCTGATGAAGGAGTTAGACGCTTTTCCTAAAGTTCCTGAAAGCTACGTGGAGTCCACAACCAGCGGTGGGACAGGTACAGACTGCACATTTTTTAGCTGTAGCTAATCTGAGAGGAGAGTTCAGTCTAATCCCATTTCAAACTCTCTCCAGTGTCTCTGATAGCATTCACTTTCATGGCTGTCCTCGCCTTGTTGGAGTTCTTTGTGTACAGACACACATGGATGAAGTACGAATACGAGGTGGACAGAGACTTCAGCAGGTAAAAGCTGAACAGGTTCATGCCATCACCGCCCTCAAAAACCTCTCAGCTGTGTCCTAACTGCACCTGTTCTTCACCAACAGTAAACTCAGGATAAATGTGGACATTACAGTGGCCATGAGATGCCAATGTAAGTAGATACAGGTGTATTTGTGTGTGTGTTTAGGGCAGGAAAAGGTTTTTAACTTCCGTGTTTGATTGGATGCAGATATAGGAGCAGATGTCCTTGATCTGGCAGAGACCATGGTGGCCTCTGATGGATTACAATATGAACCGGTGGGTTTGTGATTTTATCATGCAGTGAACAATGAAAATGTAATCTCTGGCATGTCCAACAGTTGTTTGTTTGGGTTTTTTTTTTTTTTTTTTTACAATTTAGGTCAACTTTGAGCTCCCACCACAGCAAAGAATATGGCACATGTAAGTGATTTATTCACATTCAGTACTTGGATATTAAATCACGCGAATGTTAGGCTGCATAGATCTTTAACTCACTGAAGCTTTACTAATAATTAAGACAAAGTTTGCATCCTCACATTTGTTGATGTCATTTGAAAAAAAAAAAAAGGTTAATTGTATCCCAAGTGAGTCTTTTTTGTCCTAATATTTCTGTCCCTGCCTGTCAGGACTCTTCTGCACATCCAGGAGCGTCTGAGAGTGGAGCACGCTCTGCAGGATGTCATCTTCAAGGCTGCAATAAAAGGAGCTCCTCCTGCTCAGACAAAAAGGTAAAGGACCCTCAGGATTATCTGTGTTTTGTTGGGAGGTGAATGAAAGTGCGATTACGCTGATTGCTTAAGTTTCCCCCCCGCAGTGAGGACGGCACCGCTTCCCTGACTGCCTGCAGGATCCATGGACATCTCTATGTCAACAAGGTGGCAGGAAATTTCCACATTACTGTTGGCAAGTAGGTAACACTCAAAACGATGTATTATTTAACACAGTTTTTTATTTTGAACCATAGACTGTAAACGTCCTCCCACTGTACAGAAACAATCATAGCAGGTACTGCTTCCTGCATGGCCCTAATGTGAGCGCGCATCGTCTTTGGACTCCACGTGTCAGTCACCACAGTCCGGACTGTCTAGTAAGGCTGCCAAAAAGTTGATTCTGTTCATCTGGATGCTGTTTCGTCACTTATCCAAGTCTCTTCGCCTGATGAAAATCTAAATGAACAGAATTAACTTTCTGGGAGTTCCTCACTTGGATTATTGAGCTGCATGCAAGACATGTCTAGTAGGATTGGCAAAAATCAACACAAATTATAACACAATTACAAAACAAAGACAGAAAAACAGTAGAAGTTTGTTTTGTTTTTTCAGTGAAGGGGATTTCCACGAACTTTAATTATAATTTAACTGAATGAAGTAATTGATTGTAGGCAGTGGATCTGGCCTTTTGTGGAGTGGTAATTATAAATGAATAGAATATGGAACAGTAATGATTTTTGTTATCTTGGTTTAATAATCTGAAAGCTAAAATTAAAATTTGATTATCGCACAGCTCTGCTGTTCAGTACTTCTTTATGCTGATGTGGGATGAATCCCAGTCAATTTGTAAAACTATTTCAACACATTTCCATCAAGAGAGACGGAAAGTTGCATTGACATCAGTGGCTATGAGGAGGGGAATCACAGAGACTGAAATGACTTGCTTCTACCGCTATATGGAAAGGAGACATTGCTCTCTGCAAGCTTATAGTTTTGCACATTGATTATCAAATACAAATTTCCCCACAGAAGTTGGTTTTGCTCCCATCTTATTATCAAGGGCTGGAGTCGGGGCCTTGATACCTGTGCTCTAACCTCTGCTCACCTCTGTGCTGCTCTGTTTGCAAATTAGATCACTAGCATGGGATATTTTGGCTGTTTTCATGTCATTGATTTACATATAAAGTTAACGCTGACCTTTTCATCCACTTACAGGTCCATCCCGCATCCTCGAGGTCACGCCCATTTAGCCGCCCTCGTCAGCCATGACTGTAGGTTTGCAGACTTTCTGACACCAAATGGCAGCAACACATGGAAAGTAAACTGTTTTATATGTTATAAAGATTATTTATTTATTGTTTTGTATTTGTTACAGCTTACAACTTCTCTCACCGGATTGACCACCTGTCCTTTGGAGAGCCACTTCCTGGAATGATCAGCCCTCTGGACGGCACAGAGAAAATTGCTATTGATTGTAAGTTGGTGTTTCAGATGTTGTTGAATTACTTGTTATTAAAGTGCTCTGATAAACTTTTATTTCCACTGATGGCTCTTGATGCTTCTTTCCAGCTAACCACATGTTTCAGTACTTCATCACCATTGTGCCAACCAAACTGAACACCTACAAAGTGTCTGCAGACACGCATCAGTACTCCGTCACTGAGCGGGTAGGTCTGGGTTTGTACTGTTTTAGCTGGGGAGTAGATAGTGCATCATTGTACTGAAAGCATTTGTATGCCTTTGGCTGTCCCACAGGAACGTGTGATAAACCATGCTGCAGGCAGCCACGGAGTCTCAGGGATCTTTATGAAATATGATATCAGCTCACTAATGGTCAAAGTCACTGAGCAGCACATGCCTCTGTGGCAGTTCCTCGTCAGACTCTGCGGCATCATCGGAGGCATTTTCTCCACCACAGGTAGCTAACGTGCTCATGCTGTTTGAGTGCCGTCTGCATTAAGAGTGTGCTGCAGTAACATTTTCAGATTGCTCTCCTGACTGAAAACCAACTTGGAGGTCACAGTGATTGTTTGTTCAGAACAAGGAGGCATCAAGCAGCAGCAACAGCTTTAACCCTTTACCCCTTGAAAGCCTAACAGGAGTAACCCTTGAAGCTCTTTTCTGACCTGAGTTGTTTTGGTCATATTTCAGCCTGCTTATAGAACAAAATCACTGCATGTCGATAAGAAGTTACTGCGGTGCTGTTTATGCAGCTACCCTTGGAAAAACCTGGAAGTTATTCTAATGATCGTCAAACCACGACATTGTTGACGTATACTGACGTGTCAAAACTCGTCATCAAGGGTACAGGGGAGGTCGTCACATCTTTATAGGAGGAAAGTCAAAAGATACACTAACCTTTAAAACTTTGAAAATAGATTTTGAATGTCAGAGCTGCTTACAAGCATTTCATGACAACCGCTCCTTGCAAGTTAACTGATTAAATCATGCTATAATGCAAGAACCATACTAACAAATTCCCATCATAAAGTGCTCTTATTATGCTCATGTATAGACTTTTATACTTTAGCTTTGCACGATTCACAGTACAAATGAATACTTATTTATCTTATAGTGGAACCTCTCATGTTGTCGACTTGTGTTAAGTGGTTTTAGCTCCCATATCCAGTTTTAAGCCATTTTTTTCTAATTGGCTGCACCTCGCAGCCTCTCCAGAGAGATTAAACAGCAGGTGGGTGGAGTTTCTGTGTCTAAGATCTCACTGATATCGTACAGGGTCAAGAGCAGAACAGAAACAGTTCAGTAAAGTCTGAAGGAGTCATTTGTACACAGGCTGATCTCATTGATACTTTGGCTATTATAACAAAAAGCTTTAGAGTGCCCCTTTAACCAGTAAAGCAGGATGTGAGATCTTTGCATGTAATTTAACAAAGTAGATCCAAGTATTCTCATAGAAGTCTTCAGCTTAACAGCAGAAGTACCTGAATGTTGTAATCCCAAACATGGTGTTCCTGCCAAGACTAAGCCCTGGAGGATCCTGTGACTCTGTTTGTGAACCATCATTCTTAAATGAATGCTGTTAATCCACCTGGATGAAGAGAAAAACTTTATGCATTATTCACAGATGTAGCCACTGCATAAAAGCAGCAGGTAACAACTTAGACCAAGCTGCCTTCACCTCATCTAAACCCTGAACATGAACATCAGTATTTAAAGTTTTTCTCTCCCGGCAGGTATGATCCACGGCTTGGTGGGATTCTTGGTTGATGTAGTTTGCTGTCGTTTCCAAATGGGAATCTACAAACCTGTAAGTTAACGCAGAAGTAAAACAAGTACAAGAGCAATTTAGTTCTTTCTTCTTTTTTTTTTAGTGGTGCTAATTTCTTATTTTCTCCTTCCTCAGAAGGATGACCTGCCAGCGCAGGAAAGCAGTGAAACTCAGCTTCCTGCTGAAAACTACACTGAGTAACAGCAGATGCTCACAATCTTGGCCTTACCCACAGACAGCAATGACATGCTGGGGAGATGTTTACAAGTTTTATTATAAAATGTTCCCCTTTTTGTTAAAAATGTGCATTTGTATCTGTTTTAACTGTGTAATTCCACAAACCAGAAGCAGTGATTCATCTACTTATGAAAGACTGTAGTCAGTACCTCCACTTGTCACGTGTCAGCATCACTGGAGAGATGGAAAGCAGAAATTCTTAGATAAATGTTGTAGAATTGATTAGATTTACTGCAAAGATACCTGCAGGCCAACACATTTTCACTTCCCTCTGCTGTGGGGCCCCTTCCTCATACTTCAGCCTTTTTACAGAAGTGAATGTTATACTTAAACCTGTCAGGGACATGGAACAACTTCTCAGTGCCCCGCTCTAAAATGCATCTCATCACATGCAAAAAGGGAGAAACGTGTGCACGGGTATTGGGGTTCTGGGTTTAAATCCATCTGCTAACTGAGCTGAGCCTGGATCTTTTCCCTGTGATTTCCTCCCAGTGTCCAGGGACATGCAGGTTTGGTTAAGCAGTGATTCTAAATGGGCCGTAGGTGTATATGTGAGCGCGAATGGACGTAACTATTAGCCCTGCAATAGCCTGGTGATCTGTCTGTGGTATACCCCGCCTATCACCCGATGGCAGCTGGGATTAGCTCCACCAGAGAAGCGTTGATGGATGGATGTGTGTCGCTTTTAAAGTGGAATTGTGTGAAAAGTATAAGAGTGTTTGTTGGAGACATTGGTTAAATAGGAAACTGATGTGGGAAAATAAGTTTTAAGTTCACTGTCTGCATTTAACTGTGTTGTACATCCTGCTACAATCTGACCCGTCTATGGCTGGAAGTGCTGAAAGTCTCAGAGCCAGCGGTGTTGTGATTGCTGGTTGCTCTTTTAAATAAACGGCACACACAATTTAGCAATAAAAAAAAAATGGCTGAAAGTGATTGTATAAAAGGCTCTGAGATTTTATGTCTTTGCTCTGCAATATTGTGTGGGGTGGAGTTGCGGGAAATGACGTAGGCATATCCATGATAAGAATAAATAGGAAAACAGATCATTTAGAGTCAAATATAAATGCAGAAATTTTCTAAAATGCTCATCCTGCTACTCCAGGAGGGGAGATGGTCTTTCCGTGTTAGGTCTGTTTTACCTCATCAAGCTGTGTTCCTGGTTGCCATCCTTCACGGTGATGCTCCGAGTGTTAAGTTCATGACTGGAAACTGCTGGCAACACTGACCATCTAGGTGGCAATAAAACAGCTGGCGGTGACAATCCAGCAAAGTGGAAGCCTCTTGTCCTCCTTCCTGTATCCTGACCGATACACCATCTTGTTATCTGCTGAACCTAAAAGAACTAGCCCTCACCTAGTACTCCTCAATAGCGATGCTTAACTGCAGTGAATATTTGCTGTTTTGTTTGGGTAAACGACTACTTAATAACCCAAATTGTTGATTATTTATACATTGATGAATAAACTGATCCATTATTTTCTCTCGTCCCAATTTTACAAGCAAGAACCTGTAGAAAAGAATATTTTACACCATGTCAAGAGTTTATTTGACAGTATTTCAGAATATCTTTCAGTAAACAAGTTTTGTTTTTTAGCAAAATGTAATATATCAGTACTGTCGCATTTCATAAAAATAGTTGTTCACGTCTTTGAAACTACAGTATCAATGATACAGTAAACCATATTTGTAGGAATACAGCTGTACAAGGTGAATAGTACACAATTAACACTACACAGTTATACTTGATCTCAGTGGGGGTTTATGAGCGTGCCATCCTTCACAGGTTCTGATAAGCAGATTTTTTTTTGTTTCTTCATACAAAAATCGGTCACAGCAGGCAAGGGGTGGGGGTGGGGGCGGCCTGGATGGAGACAGAGGGCTGGATGACGTATTCTTTCAGCGTTTCCTAACTTTGACATTTGTACATACGGCAAACACGTTTCTACAGCCTACTGCGTCTTTCCACAACCATTTTAATCACAGAACACACAGCTCAGTCAGAATCCACCGCGGATCAGGATCAGGCCCGATGACTCTCAATGCACAAAGTCCTGCTAGTATCCCAGTCTGCAGGTGCCTGGCTTTCCCAGCAGCTTACGAGCACAGCTTGGATGTACCATCATGTTGCATTCAGTCAAACAGTCGCAATCTTTTTTTTTTAAATTAATCTGGTCCTCCAGTACTCAAAAGCTTAAGTGATAAAGTTTTAATAAAGAGCACACATCCCGCTGAGAGAAATTGATGATATCGAAATGGAGAAATGCAGGAGGACAGTGACGTCATATTTAAATGCATGTATGTTTCACAGATGTGACATTTGCGGGCAAGAATACAAACTTAACGTTAAGCTGAAACACAGAAACCGTGGTCCTCTTTGATACAGCCCTGTCTCCATAGACGTTCACAGCTCTACACTCCCAGACGACTCTAAGAAGAGGATGTGATGCTACAGGCTACATGTTATCCCCTTTAAAACACAAGGGGACAAAGGGCAATCATTGACACTGACAAGCTATACAGCCGAGTGCATCAAGATATATACTGCTTGGCGTCCGACGAAACTCAGCGGTTTGCTGACGCGTGTGCATGGTCGCTGATATCTGTTTTGCATTCAGTTCCCAAAATACTTCACAACGGCAACAGCTCTGCATTAGTTCGAGTAAGGCACTCTGCCCCACCTCATAACCATCGGCCTCCTCTTCCCCGCACCGATGCCCCTCTCCCACAGTGATGTGGTACACTTAGCACAGTTAAAGGCATAGAAATGGGAAATAGAGACTGGACAAATTTTTCCTTTTGATCATTAAAATGAATACAACACAGCTTATAATTCTGCACAATGACTGCATGGTTGACTGTGATCAAGTTGTGTACATAACTCAGAAGAGTATCATGAGTTCTTACTAAGCCAACTGTCCTCAGTTACACAAAAGTTCAATTTTGTTCAATTTCGTGGGGAAAAAAAATCCTTTTCGTCTCATGAGTGCCGACCGGTCTGCTCCACATCTCGATTTTCTGCCTTTAAAAGACACGAGTCCCTGTCTAAAGACATGGTGGTGTATATCCATGCACACAAACGCCGCCTGCCTCGGCGGTCCGGGTGTGGTGACTCGCACAGTCTTTGATATGTAGTTTTTAGACGAGGCCGTGGAAACAGTGATCCTAAAATACTGTCCTGCTTCTTTTTTTGTTTGTTTGTTTTTTTTAAACAATGTGTCTAACTACAACACTGCCTCAAAAACACCAATAGGTATGTTTCTGAGTTTACCAAATGTACATATTTTTCACATCTTTACATTTATAGTATGAGATATATTGGTAGGCATGTGCGATTTAATATATGTCAGGTTAACTGGGCTGTGGTTGGGGTCAGTGCCGTGTGTTCCAGGAGTTTCAGTGTCACTGCTTCCATCTGACACACCTGTAGTCTGGTTCATCCCACTGCGCAGAGAAAACAGGGCAAGAAAACAGAAATCTCCTGGTTCTACATATGTTTCTCTTCCTTGTGTGAGCCCACGCTGCACTAAACAGTCTGAACCAGATACAGTCGAGCATTTAAAGGTACGTATCGAAAGCACAGCTCCACTCCACAGAGTCGGGCGTCATTGCTCCATCTGTGATCAGAAAATCAGAAGTCGCATAAAAGGGTCCCCAAAGGTTTAGACCATATGTTACAATAGCTGTGTAAGTTTCTTTGTCTTTAAGGTGGTGGGTGTAATAATCATCTTGTAACAACAACTGAAATATAAAACATGATCTCAGAAGTCGATGGCGATGAAAACAGGGCAGACAGAGGCGGCAAGGGAGATCTACTGGTTCTCTGAAAGGTCCAGTGGTGAACCGAATGAGGAGCCATACAGTGTGACTCGGCCCAAACCAGTAAGATCCCTTCTACCTGCTTACTGTGGAGGTCCAGGACCTCAGGGTGCCAGGCAGTTTGTCAGACCCAGGGACATTCCAGGGCCTCGGGGAGGCAGCAGCACTCCTTGTTGGAGGATCTTCCACGTTTTTGGAGGGGCAGTAGAGCCCAATGTGGCCACCGGCCCGCTCATCTTCTCTGGAGAACAGACCTCGGGACACCAGCCTCTCCTGGAGGCTGATATGTCCATCTCCACTGCCCTGAGAGGCTCCGTTCAAATTCACACCAGCAAATGGGTCCCAGGGCCAGATAGTGCTTAACGCTTGTGTATGCAGATCCTTTCTCTTACAGCAGGGGGAGCAAGTCTCCCTTTGCCTCTCTCTTCTGTCAATGCACTTTCCCACAATAGCTTTGGAAGGCAAAGCACGAAGCTGTCTGTCGCCCGGTCCACAGTCCATCTCTCCCGACCCCTGAGGAGTTCCCTGTCCCCTGATGATGCATTTCTGCTCGGTGGACCTGCCACCTGCAGCCCCTCTAATGGAGCTGTGGTCTGTCAGCTTTGGAGCTTTGTCTGCCATGCACACTGTGGCCTCTAGAGGGAGCCGATGAGGGGAATCTGGGGCTGACGATGGATGGGATGAGAGCAATGGATTCAGGTGAGCTTCCAGGGTCACTTCCTGCAGGGCAGAGTGGGCTGTAGAAAGGGAATCCCAGGGGCCGGCACAGTCTGTCAGGGAGGAAAACAATATGCTCAAGAGGACTGATATGAAAGAGGTGGAAACGATCATGCACATGCATACAGACACAGAAAGAAAGGGAAAACACCCCAGAGATAAACACGTTCTTTTATAATATCAGACAAACTTGCATGCACATGTGTATAAGCAGCACAGCAACAGACTTACGTGTAAGGATTTATTCAGTGCTTGTAAACAGTTAACATATTTGCAGCTGTGTGTGACGGACTGATCCCGAGCAGCTCTCGAGTACAAAGTCTACTTCAAAACCCTCTTCAGGACAATTAGACCCAATAGTTTACTACAAACCATCTTCCACTCTTACTACTACACACGAGCACAGATGCACACATGTCAGCTACTTTCCCATGCAAAAACTCGTGACCACAGTTATAGCACACAGATTAATCAGTATGGAGAGAGAGAGACATGCAGTTTTCACAAACCGTGTCTTTAGAGTGGCCCATTAGGAAGAAATAGGGGGAGCTTAGTGTGTCACCTTTCATGCACATGGAGAGGTTGGGAGGTACCATTCCTGAGGGAAGGCAAATAAAAGCCTATACCAATCATTAGACTTAAAGCAGAGGGGTTACAACACACGAAGGCTTGAGAGTCGCTCGTTACCATCTACTGTTTAATCAAAGTAGGCTTTCAGATATTAGTCGAGGAGTAAAAAGTGGACAGATATGAATGCATGTTAATGTGTTCTTGAGTTAAGTTGAAGAGCAAACAGTAAATCTTTAGTAAGAGTGTAAACAATGAGACTGCGTCTCTTTGTAAGGAAAACTCACCATATTCTGGCACCTGTCCTGTGCCTCTCTTTAGCAGCAGCCTGACCCGCCTGCCTCCCGCTTTGATGAGTTCAATGGCGCGGGCGTGAGTCATGTCCCTGGTGCTGTCTCCATTAATCTCTATGATCTGATCTCCAACCTGGACGAGACACACACAGGAGCGGGTCAGTTTCTGCCACCCTCGGTTTACTCACAGCAGAGTAACTTTTCCACAGAACCAGTCTTCTCTTGGGGAACCTCCACTGAGCAACTTGGGAATGAGCGCCATTAAGAGCCTTGTTCAAGTACATTTCAACATGAGTGGTTAAGAGTGAGCAAAAGGTTTGCTCAATTCACTCAATTTACTCAATGCATTCATACTTACTCACTTGAGCAGAAGGAAAAATCCATGCTCTGTTAAACTTTACACCATTACTAAATTTTAACAAGGACGCTGAGTGATATTATGTGACACGACCATTTAGATGGATGTGTGTGTGTGTGTGTTTGACTTACTTTGGATTAATCAGACTTACTTTTTCCATTTTCAAAAATAAAACAGAGCCATTACTATTCACCAAGTGCAATCCCAACCATCTGCCAAAGAGTGCTTTCACTCTTGTCGTGGTTTTCCTTATCTCACCCTCATCCTTCCATTTCGTATAGCAGGACCATCCTCTGCAAGGCGCAGCACAAACAGGTCCATCTTGTACTCTCTGCCTCCTCGAATACTGAAGCCAAAACCTTTAGCGCTTTTCTCGAGCTCCACTGTAAAGTAATCATAGTCCTGCAGAACAAAATGTCGACGATTTACAACAGAAAAATATCAAATATGCGATTTCTATGTGAAAAGCAATGATTATGATAAATATAATTGGAATAAGTTACAAACCTGCATACAAATGAAGGATGTACGGTCAACATAAGCAGACAGCTCTTGGTCAAGCTCTACCTGTGGTCTGAAGTCAGCTGGGATCCCTAGAGGGAACTGTGCAGCTGCAGGGTGCTGTCTAAAATCCAGCAGACCAGGTGGGTGTCTGTAGTCCAGTGTTGGTGGCTGCCGATAATCAGTCACTGGTGGGTGACGGTAATCTACCGGCGGTTGCCGGTAGTCAGTGAATGGAGGATGGCGGAAGTCAGGTTTGACATCCTGTCTCGCTTTTACCTCTGACCTGCCATGAGAATGAAAAGTTGACAAAAATCTGAGCAGCGAGGTGAAAAAAGCATCCCTGTTGGAATACATTTGCTGGTGAAGTAACACTGGAGATGTAAGGAAGGAAAAAAAAAAAACAGACAATTACTGGGTGTGTGCAGATGAGAAGGCTCATCACAAAATGGATAGGTGGGAATATCAGCCTCTGTTATGAAACTTTTATCAAGTTCACACTTGCAAAATGGGCATCAACCCACAGCTCTGGGAGGACTGCTCACAGTGTCGCATTCTGAGACTTGCGTGCGCGCACACTCACGCTTTCATAGTTTTGACACACAGCAGGGTCCAATTGCTAGGATCCTGCATTATAGAGGTGATACCTTAAAGTAAATTATTCACTGCACACTGTAGAAGCTAAGTGGTGTTATGCAACTGGGTAGAAACCAGCCTGAGACAGAGTGTCTGACTGGGACATCAGTTGTCTGCAGTCACAGGTTTTCTGCTACACTGACTGGGACACTCTCTTCAGCATGCACAATTTGGTATCTGTCACCTGTGAACTTCATGCCCCTCCTCCTTTCAGTCATTCTGTGTGCTTTTTAACAAATCTTACCAAACACCCTCTTAACCCAGCCTTACCTGCCATCGTGGAGGTAGAGCTGTGGATGGGGGCCAGATGGCTGCGTGACTGGGCTCTGCTGGGTTCCTGCTGGTGCAGGAGGACCAGTCACCGCTTGGTTTGTCTGAGCTGGTGTCTGGCCGGGTTGGACTGGTGTCTGTCCGGGTGCTTGACCTGGCTGAGCGACCATTTGGCCAGACTGCGTGCCTCCTTGGCTTGTCTGGGCTACAGGACTGGGCTGGGTCTGCGGGCTGTGTTTCTGGGTCATGGGGCTCTGCTTCTCTGAACTAGGACCAGAATGGGAGCCTGCGATGGACAGAGGGTTAGGTAAGATTGTACCCGATTGACAAAGCTTTGAATAAAAAGTGAATTGAATGGATTGACAAATAAAACATGCTCAGGATGTTTAAGATTGCAGAAGAGAACTCTTCTGAATTATTTGCTCCATTTGCTAAAAAACCTTCTAATATTTATGTTTCTGCATCACCAAGCACAAACCCTGTATCCTTTATAGATGACTAAATATAGAAGCCTTTTGACTTTTTAACCTCAGTAAATGCAACATTTTGTGTGTGTAAGACTTTCTTTGGCGAAGTGAAATAAAATATATTCATATGAGATAGAGGGCACCGAGTTCAGGGAGTTTCCTGCAAAGGTAAAACAGGAGCCAAATAAACATTCACTGAACAACGTCTGATTTTATTTGCCGCACCAAAACACTTACTCTCCTCTGGTATGATGTGCAGAGTGACTGTTAGTCCAGCATCTTTAATGAGCTTGACGATGTCTGCATGCGGCATGCTGATAATGGATTGTCCGTTCACTGCCAGGATCCGGTCGCCCACCTTCAGCTTCCCACATCTGTCGGCCGGGCTGCCCTCGATGATGCGTCCTATTTTATGGGGCACAGCTGGAAACGGACGACAGCAAGGTGGTTGGTCATGAGGAATTTTGAAGAAAGATGTGAAAACAGCACATTAGTGTTTATATTACAGCCTTAGCTTCACAGGTTAGGACTGCAGCTACTGTTTAAAATGACAGGTTTAAATATTTTGTTGCCTTGTAACTGCAACACAGAAGTGTAGGTTTTAAAATTTCATGATGACAGTATGCCAACTAAACACATTACATTTTGAATTTAAGCTTTTACATACACTTAACAAAAAACAGAAAATTTTCACTTCATTATGAAATATCTCTGAACTCTGCGCATAGAAAACCCCTCAGGGACTATTCACCAAGCACCATTACATCCTGAACTAATGTTTAAAATTAGTTCAGTATGCCCAAAATGGGTATGCTAGACCCACTTAGGGGGTATGTGTATTTTTAGGTGTGTACAGAAATATTGCAGTGGATGTTCCCAGAATGTGTAGGACATTTGAGAAGAATCCATTAATCTTCAGAACAAAACATCTTCACTGTGCCATCAGTCCAATCGGACTGAAAAATCCCACAGTCTGCTGAAAGATATTAGCTCTCTGTAGCAAAGCGTAATCATATGTTTAATAAAGCCTCATTTAAGTCAGAAAGATGCTTTTAATACTACTTAGGCTGAATCAAGAGGAAAAAAAATCCCCACAAAAATTATAGTCTTACAAGACAAATTAATTTCTCTTGACCCCGACTAATGGAAGCTCTGAAGCTACTGGACGGGATAAGAAACAGCACTTTAGTGGAAGTGATTCTATGATAATGACCTAATCTCTAACCAGGCATCGACTTTGAAGACAGCAGGCAATGTGAAATTTAAAAAAAATGAATACATTTAAAAATACATATATATTTAAATCAAAAGAAATATATCCTAAAAATATTTGAGATATGAAGCTAAATTTGCACAGGAGTCATTATATATGTTCGAACTTTATACCATAAAATTTTTATGCTGGTCGAGCAGGAGGCCCGTGTTGGTTTGAGATTAAATTATGCATTTGCATTTTTCCTCATGAAATAGATACAGCAGCAAAAACTAAAAAGGCGACTGCACAGCCACCATCTTTAGGATGATTGCTCATCAGGATGTAAAAATCACCATTTATCTTTAGGAATGACCTTCTGGGATCCTGACAGATGCAAGTCATTGTAACTCACTGATGACGGTGGCATTTTCCGGTCTGTTCAGGGAGCTGATGATGACAAAGCCGAAGCCCTCGTTCTCCTTGCGGTTAATAACCACATCGCTGGTTTGCAGGGAAGATCCCTCCGGTGGCGAAGTGGCAACCGGGGCAGCGACCACTGGAGGGCCCGAAGCTGAAGCTGCGTCGCTACGTGGAGAGCTGTGCTGCGTGGACACTGAGCCGGGGCTGCGGCCGTTCACGGGACACGGTTCACCTGAAGGAGAGGACGAGAGCAGGCGAGATGAGTCCGCTCACGGCGGTCATTGAGTTTTCACAGTTTCCCGACAAAAGCAGCTAAAGATGAAAGATGTAGCCGCTGACAAAAATGAAAACAACAGTGGTCTTCTTCAATCCCAGCAGGGATTCTGTGTCAAAGTCAAACTTGGCTTCTCTGCTTGTCATTTATGACTCTTTTGTAACCGCTTGCCCCTGCGGGAGAAGCGCACCCAGAAAGACACAAACCACAGAGCCTGCTGCTGCAGAGCTGACAATGAACAAAGGATAAATGTATGTATGATCTACTACCACAGAAAGGATGTGTGGGTGAGAAGTACACAGAGATCCTGCGTGCAGACTGTTAGCATGTGTGCTGTGTCCAAGCTGTGTTTTTTTAATTTGATGCCAGTGAAATGTGCAGCCTGTTCTCCAATCTTGGTCAAGTGTGAAAAAAAAGACAAAAACACAAAACAAAAAAGAACAGAAAAAAAAAAAAATCAACAAACAAAACATGTCCTCACCAGGCATTTGCACTCTCCTTCTCACAGTCAAGCTGACTTGACCATTGCGAGCGGCTGCGTGCATCAAGTCTATTACGTATTTGTGCGGTTTCCCAGCAACCACATTTTTATCCACAGAAATGAGCTCATCCCCGGGTCGAAGCCGCCCGTCGCGCTCAGCGGGAGTGTTCTCTATTATAGCGCCAATGACAATCTGTTCAAAGACAATCAATATTAGCAGCATAGATTTGGGTGAAGGAGATGAGTCGAAGACAAGTGGAAGCACACAACAGTTGCTTTACTTAGCTTGTAAACTACCTTTGGGTCATGGTAACAGTTTTTCACCTTCTTTATATCCTTATGTCACATTCTTTCTCTGTCATAGACTGCATGCTGTTGTACAACGTGGACAAGTTAGCAAGGCGTTACTTCAGTATGGGAGGCACTGAGCAGTTAGAGGGTCAGCAAAGTGTGAGAAGGCCACTTGTGTGCAAGTCTGTGTGTGTGTCTGGAGGCTGTTTTGGTCAGATGTTTGGGACTGGATGGAGAGTGTGAGACAAGATTAAGTGCAAGTCAGATGAGGCTGGTGTGTATGAGGTTAAAATATGAGTGTGGTCCAGCCCGTCCCATACGAGCCTTGTCACGGGCGTCCGGACTCACAGCCTGCACGGCCTCGTCTCCCCCCAGGATGCGGAAGCCGAATCCAGTCTTCTCCCTCAGCAGGTGCACCTCCACCTCTTCGTACTCCGGGCCTGACACACAGGAGCTTACGGTTAAAACAATGCTCGATTTTCCGCCTTAAACTAAAAAATAAAGTTTTCCGTACTCACGTCTGCTCTCGTAGATGGCCCTCGACTTCTCATAAAGGTCATACGGGTCGGGTTTGTTAAGGTCGAAGCCTTCGGTGGAGTCAGGCACAGAAGTGCGGTGCTGTGGCTGGTTTGGGAAGGGCGTACCAGGCGGCAATACTGGACCAGACAGATTTGCTTGAGGGCTGCTGTGTGGATCCCATTGGTCAGGTAACTAGAAGGAAGCACCAACAACAGTTTTTTAACTTAACTCAGTTTTGCCTATTCATTTTTATTGTTTGTCTTAAATTAATCATTACTTATTATTATCATTTTATTATAAATTATCACTATAAATAATAGTTCAAATATGTCGCTATGAAGACTTCAAAACTCCTTCTGCCAAGTATTCAGGATTAAACACATCAAATGTTTAAGTGCTGGACACAAAAGACTGTTTTTGCATTGCGGGTTTAACTTTCCATATCTAAACACAATAGGCTGAACATGGGCATTATGATCTTTCAAACAGTAATGAATGCTATGTCAAGGCAACAGAATTAAAGACAACAGACACAGTTTTTGAAATTTTGCCTTTGGAGATATTCATCAGTAGATTTGAAATGAAATGATCAAGATGTGAGTGAAGTGCAGACTTTCAGCTTTAATTCACAGGGTTTAATAAAAATAACAGACTAAATGGTTGGGACAGTTTTCTCATTTTAACAGGCTTAAAGGTAACCAGACAGTTAAATGTCAGTCTTTGTTATTTTATGATACGGTAACTTAAGGAGATAAAATAACGGGTTCGATCGGGGCTCAAGAGTTGGGAGTTCGCCTTGTAATCGGAAGGTTGCCGGTTCGAGCCCCGGCTTGGACAGTCTCGGTCGTTGTGTCCTTGGGCAAGACACTTCACCCGTTGTCTACTGGTGGTGGTCAGAGGGCCCGGTGGCGCCAGTGTCCGGCAGCCTCGCCTCTGTCAGTGCGACCCAGGGTGGCTGTGGCTACAATGTAGCTTGTCATCACCAGTGTGTGAATGTGTGTGTGAATGGGTGGATGACTGGATATGTAAAGCGCTTTGGGGTCCTTAGGGACTAGTAAAGCGCTATAAAAATACAGGCCATTTACCATTTACCATATAGATAAAAGGTCCAATGTTGTTTATGAGGGTTAGATTTTCTGATGGTTCGCGGTCACTCACAATGTGCTGATTAATAAGGTGTCAAAGTAAGTGAAGGAAGCCGTCACTAGCTTGGGGTCGAGTGCTTACTCTACGATCTGGTTCATTTTAAAAGCTCAGCCAGCTCAGCAACGCCAAAAAGCATAAAAGATAACAGAAGACAACTAAAGTTCATGATCACAGAGGGAATTCCAAACATTGTAACCAAGGCAGATTACTTCGCTGTAGATATGTGAATGTTCATGCCTTCATGCATGTAAACAGAGTTTACAACAAGCTGCAAACTACTGGTTAGATTTAACAACAGCAAGATCAGATTAGACATTAGTCAAGACTTTTGCACACTAAAAAGATTTATTAGAATGAAATGGTAAATGGTAAATGGCCTGTATTTATATAGCGCTTTACTAGTCCCTAAGGACCCCAAAGCACTTTACATATCCAGTCATCCACCCATTCACACACACATTCACACACTGGTGATGGCAAGCTACATTGTAGCCACAGCCACCCTGGGGCAACCTTCCGATTACAAGGCGAACTCCCAACTCTTGAGCCACGATCGCCCCATAGAATGAAAGAAGAGAGAAGCGTGGAAATGTAAACCAAGGCCTTCGTTCACTCTATCCAACATGGTGGAGGCATTGATTTGGCATCGACACACAGTCAGTGTTTATTGATGATGTGGCTGCTGACTGAAATAGCAGAATTAATTTGAAGTTACACAAAGATAAATACAGTACAGATGAATAATGACCCAAAATACACTCACGTTAAAAACCTATTAATATAAAGAAATAAAATGCTATTTAATGGCAGAGACAGTCACAAGATATTAACTGATCAGACTATGGACCAACAAGCAGCTGCAGTACAGACTAGCAATGCATCGTCCTCCTTTGTGAAGGAAATGCAGCATTTAGCCTTTATGAAGTCAGTTTTTCATTTCTGAATTTGCATCTAGGTGTTAAAAAAAAAAGAGAGAAATCTTCTATTTATGATTAGTTTGTCCAGTTAACTTTGGAGCCTTTGAAAATGGGGTGACCGTAAAATGGCTATAACTCTTTAAAGCCCTTGAATTAAAGCTGGAAGTCTACACTTCAATCACATCTTGATTGCCTCATTTTAAATTCACTGTAGAGGCAAAATTAGGAAATCTGTGTTCTTCTCTAAACGCTGAAGGATGTGAGTGTGTGTGTGCAGATATGCAGAAAATAATGTTGAGAAGGAACACGTGTTATTATCCAGTAAAGAAAAATAACTATTATGAATTTAAATTAACAATCATATTTCAAACTTAAATGCGGTGACAATCACCACATCCGAATGTGCTGTTTAATGTAAAGGAGAACAGATTGTTCGGCCAGCAACAGGTAGTCTAAAAATCAACCTGAAGAGGGTTTTTTTTTCCCCCCCAGCTGGTGCGATGTACCTTCTGAAGTGATCAAAGTAATAAGCAGCTCAGGGGAGGATGTCTCTTTTTACAATAAAGTAAAAGCCAAACACCTCTGAGGTAACACAGTCTCTGCAACCAGTGCTGATCCCTAACACA
Organism: Pundamilia nyererei; assembly: GCF_000239375.1. Classification (NCBI taxonomy): domain Eukaryota; kingdom Metazoa; phylum Chordata; class Actinopteri; order Cichliformes; family Cichlidae; genus Pundamilia; species Pundamilia nyererei. Next base: position 363,940 of record NW_005187571.1, on the reverse strand, counting down.
CAGCCAGAAACACATTTAGTTCAATCCCCGTACCTGTTTGGAGGCCTTCCATGGAGAGATGTGGCCTGAGGAAGAAAAACAAAGTTAACACAGAACAAACTCAAATAATCTGTTCCATTTTTAAGGAAAAACAGAAGAATCGACGAAACACAACTACACGGGAAAAAACAAAACGACGAAGATCTGAGAACAAGCCTTTCTGCTGATGAGATAAAAATCAGAAATCTTCCCTTAATGAGTGACAAAAATCCGCAGTTTGCTGTTTTCATATTTCTCTGTTTTGACTTTGTTTGTGTAACTCTTCTTAAACGGGTTTGGTTGTTGCGTTTGTTTTCAGCATAATTACATCATTAGCTGCAGGCGAAAGCACAGGCCCCCGCCCCTCCACACGAACCCGCAAACACACACTATTTGCTGTGAAAGTTGTGTATTATCCGCGCGCAGGAAGCACGGAGAGCTCTACATCACAACAACAATCTCATCGCCACAGCTCCCCTGTGACTCCTCTGAGTCAAAGACATACAGAACATTTATGCTGCTAAGACCCAAATACATACATTTATACATGGAGAAAATGTACAGTAGCTGCCTTGTACAAACATTTAGACTGAATCTTTACACTTGAGGATAGAAATGCATAAACAAAAAATCCTCCATCTGATGTGGGCGCTTGGAAAGTATTCTTTTGAGAATCCAAGCGTGCTTAATATCTGACAGTTTCTAAGATTTTCTGAGAAATGTCAGGGAGCGCCGGGTGGAATATGCTGTATTTATGGAACAAAAATGTGCAGTTGCTGGAGAACCCTGATGCAGCTTGCTTGAAGCAGCTTTCAACCTGTTGGGTAACTGAGAATTACAGGTGTTTTTGCATCTGACAGCACGCAGGAGAATGTGAAGGGATCCTGATTATGTGACTACTTCACTAGGGCTGATTTAAAAACAACAACAACAAAAAAACAAAACCTGTTTACACTACTGTAGTGCCCCCTAGACGTGATGAGTCTGATGATGGTTGGCGGAAATGTAGCCAATAAACAAGTCTCCTCAGTGCATTAAACTAAATCCACACACACAAAAGTTTTTTTCCTGCACATCTCACAATTCCCAAGATATGAGCCAAAACATTTTGCAGTATTCATCACCATATGGTGGCACTGCCATTTTTCAGTAATGGCTCAGTCACATCAGAGCAAAAATAGGACAGCAGCCTCCTTGTGACTGGGGGTGGGGGAAATGGTGTTTGATGGTCACTCCACTGAATATTTTTTACATTCAGCAACCGGCTGCAAGCAATCGTGGTGACCATGTCAATCGCAAAGCGATTACACAGGTGGGAAGCAACCTGTCCCCAAATAACTGCTGACTGACTGCAGTCACTCTCAGACAGATTGGTGAAGGTTTGCAAATAATTGCCATCATTTATAAATGCAGACAGATTGCCAACACATCTAAGTCAGTCTACACCAGTGAACGCAACTTGTCTGCAACATGTCTCTCTGCAACAGCTGGTTTCTGGTTATATTTATATTTAGTCTGGTTGCTTATATATCAAGCATTACCGTCAAAGTGCCAAAGTGCAGTCCTGCAGCAACTACGTCAGTATTTGTGGAAGAGTTGAATTTCTGTTTCAGATCCATGAGGCTCTGGCTTGATGCTGAATGTAAGCAGTTAATGTGAGTTTCTTTTTTTTAACATGAATTTCTTTGCATGTAGACAGCCAGAGATTAGCAGTTGTTCATTGATTTATTGCAGTAAAATGCCGTATATTCACAAACAGATTGCATGTAATTTCCAACTCAACCCCATTAAACTGCAAAGTGATAAAAGACTGACTCTTATTGCCGCGATCTTGACACACCTAAGTCACTTTGAAGCCAGCAACTGACTGCCAGTAGTCACAGACGTGGTCCTCATTCTCGAAGAGACCGTTTAAAAAAGGCAACAAAATTTCAAATTCATCGCACATGGTTTCAATAATTCTGGTCGTGCTCCTTAACAACAAATGGAATAGGATGCAATGACAATATCACTATGATAACAGTCAAATGTAACCATAAATAATTACTGTCTCACTGCTTTTTAGATTTGTGAGATGAAGCCCAGAACATGTACCAACAAACAGAACGGCAGAGCTTTCAATTAAAACAAAATAAAAATAAATCAGAGAGCGCGAGAGAGTCGAGGACAACTAAATACGACAAATCACTGCATGTCAGTATGAAGTGAAAATGAAAATTTAAATTCATTTCCTTTCACTTTTTCCCCCACTTTGAATCCTGCCTCCCCCATTTGCCCAGTTAAAAGCATCTTTGCAACCTGGAAATATTTTCCATTTCAAAACCAAATGTCATCCATCCTAGCTGTATCTGAGAGTGTGGAAGAGGGAAATAGAATTAAAACGCTCCCATAAACACTGATGAGCGCCATCCATGGTGCTACACAGTGGCGGCGGCGGAGGGAGGGCTCTTTGGGAGGCTGGGACTAATAACCACGTTCTGCAGGGAATACGGGCCTTAAGGGAAGCCTTTAAGAACTTCTAATAAGTCCTTTTCAGAAAACTTTCCTTAATGACCCACTGAAGGAAATGAGCTACAAGGCAATTGTCCACTCATATTACAGAGAACCATCATCCTTACAGACACATTTAAGCACATTTAAATGCTAATATAATTCACCAGCATGTGTGGCGCACTCGTATGCATGCTGATGAATTACAAATGAATGACTTTTAGGAGGCTTCACATGGTCTCTCTCACAAGTCAGTGGTCAAACAGTCTGGCAGGCTAGTATCACAGACTAGCCTGCTGAGTTCTGGATGGCCTTCAGATTAGCCTGATTGGCTTGTGCAGCCCGACACCTTTTTCTTTCCAGCCTCAGTATGCATCCTCATTGGTGCTGCAACATGTCTCTGGTCTGTGGTTGGCTCTGCTTCAAACTGGGATGTCAGGGGACGGAGCTGTGAACATGACCAGAGCTCCGTGCAGCTCTGGCAGTGTGCCCACGCTACAGTCAAGCAGTCAGACAACACACACACACACAACACACACAGTCATACATGCAGAGGAAGTCTAGCACTGTGTCTCCGTTACAGAGGGCTCTAATGCACTCAGTCACACATCTAAAATCATGTGGTCAGCCTAAATCTCACTGATGCTCTGCACAAAAATTCTTCATCTGAGAACTCAAACATGTTTAAACATTCCTGACATTTTGCACAACTGAGTCACTGTAAAGGACCTTGTCCCCTCTTTCACCCTGCAGAGAAGAGAGAGGCACAGAGAGAGCCGGAGAGCTTCCTGGTGTGTCAGGCTGATAGCCCCTGTGGGGTTGTTGTCTTGAGTTGTTTGACAGAAACTGGTGAGTTTGTGAGGAGATGGCATCTTTTGGGGGGGGGGGGTAATCTGCCACATTCAGCCTAGCATCTAGAGGGATATCTATTCAGAAAGATATACTTTGCAACTGTGTATCTACATGTGACTCTGCATTAGCGTGTGCATAAATGTTGTATCTGAAGCAGTGTTTTTGCAACGGCTGACCTCCAGGTGGCAGATGTTGGCTCTGCACGGTTGGGCCGCCACGGGGAGCATCGCAGCATTTGATCTGAGTGGCTCACATATACATCCACACATGCAGCGGCATACCCTGGTGTATTCTGTGTTCGTGCTGAAAGCACTTTAGTCATTTGTACTCATTTCATACAGACATCATCCTTATAGATCTCCAATTATTGCCAATAATGTATTCAAAGCAATCAGGACCTGCATGAAAATCAGCAAACCGCCCAGCAGCACTTACATCAGACAGTCTGATGTATCAGGATCGCTAAGAACTAATGTCTTTGATGGCTTGTCAGGTCTGCAATCATAATTCGTGCCACACTTCAATTAATTAAACCTTAGACGCATAGGAGACTGATTGACTTCATTCCTAATTAAATACAATTCGCGAAAAGGGTGATGCAAACGAGGGCATCGCCATAATTCCTCATTATTGTTTTGATATCATCTCAGAAACAAAGCATATTAACTCTGAACTCCTGGCAAATTATCTCTGGAGAAACTACAGACATAATGACAAAAACAAGCATTAAAATGTGAACTTCAAAGATGCTGCACGCCTCATTCAAAACACAATGAGCTCATGAGGTTTTCTCTTTAAACGGCTAAACAACAGAAGATGACTTTTGTTGTTCTTCACTTTCATGAGCAACAGTGCTCCATATTTAACTGCTGTGTAGTTTAGTGTGTGTGTGTGTGTTTCAGGCAAATGGTATAGGCAGCCCGGGGGGAATTATCAAGTCAAATGCTGACCTGTGACCTGAACACCTCCGAGAGAATCAGAGCAAGAGTACGTGTCAACAAATGCAGCTTCCACTGTGCAATTTTATTTCCTTGCAGGTGGCTAAACATACAGGAACTACAAAAAGTGGGAAAATAGCCACACTCCATGCAGTCCTGGCAGAACTGCAAGAATCTATACTTCAAGCTTCAACACCATGAAATTCTCCTCAGCCCCCTTTCTCGCCGCCTTTATAACTCCATTTTGATTTATTTTCTCACACCAAGGGTGTGCGATTGTCTTCTCCCTTCACTGAACATGTACAGGAGCATTATATGTGGAAAACAGCAGCTCATTCCAGGTATTGTGGAACCTCACTAGCCCCGAAATTTGTCAAAATACAAAGAGCCAACAGTCTAATAAGTCAGATTTAAATGCTTGTTTAATAGGATAAAAGCCTGTGCCATTGTGAGAAAGCAATGGAAGTTTTGCAATGGACAGGAAAACAGATCACAGCCAGTAATAAGACTCCATATATTCTCTTTTTGTCCCGCTTTCCTTCACCTAACATAACATCAAACTAGATTTGTATTCAGCAAAACGGTAAAAATGTGGTTTTGCAGCCCGTGTGAGCACAGTCAGTATATTCAGCCAAACAGCATCACACCATCCAGTTCATCCTGTTTGCCAGCTAGATGACACTCTCCAGTAATTTCTGTCCAAAGCACATTGCAGTAAAATAACTGCATTTGTTCTGAAGATGAGTGGCCTCAGTGGGAATGAAACTGCTTTCCCCACAACAGTGCCGGTGCCATCTGTGCACAGAGAGTCGCGCTACACCTGACGGTGAGTTTAACGCCGCCTCTCATCCCAACTCCCCACTTCATTTTACATTTGATGTGCTGTATCTTAAAACTCCCTCCATGTCAAATCCCCCTCATGCCTCTCTGTTCTGTTTCACTGGAAAACATCGATGACATGTTGGTGATAAAGCTGCACTTGGAAACCGCTGAGAACACATGGTGCGATGCACAAAACACTTAGTGTGACATCTGCTGACACTTTTTTCCTGATCTGTAATATTGATGTGTATTCACTGGATGAGTCACCGCATATGAAATACACTAAACAACATATTGTTCATTGCATCCTTAGGTTATATCATTTCTAATAATCTGTCCTGCAGCCATTTGTACCTGCATTGATCAAATTTCCCCACGGTGGATATTAAAGTTTCATTTTCTTAACCGACACAATGTGAAATACATTTGAATTGTTTCACTTTTTATGACATTCCCCCCCCCCTTGCCAACAGATAATTTGCACCAGACAAAATTATTCTTCCAGCTTCTAAAGTATTTATTATTCCAAAAATAAAATCTCATCTTAAGACCTGAATAAAATCCGAATAAATAGGCCGTGTTACTTGAACGAGTTTAAAAATAGAACAGGTCTCGAAATCATCATAATCAAAATCTCTTTAGCTCTTTCAGTGCTCACTGTCAACTCTACTTGACTTCTCTATTGCAAAGCTGCAGCTGGAGGTGACGATGCAAAGCAAAACGATGTTTGTGCACGTCAAAGCCAGAAACCAGCTTACATTTAGCGGGAAGCTGCTCTTGCACTGGACTCTTCTTTAATTATTCTTCTAAGTTATGAACAGTAACAAAATATCACATGTGATTCTGCATTAATTGGAGTGAAATCGTTTTTGTCACCACTGCAAACTTAAAGAGATTAAAGAGGGCATTAAAAGAGGAGAAACTTGCTGGACTTTCACTATAACCAATTTGATCATTCTGGCTAAAAACAGTAATCACAGTGGTGCAGTGGTTAGCTCTGCTGCCTCACACAACGATGGTTTTTGGTCAGTCTTGGCTCAGTCTTCCTGTTTTTATTACTACAGTCCAAAGACAAGCATGTGAGTCAAAACTACCCATGGACTTCTGTGTTTGCACCTTATGACGGACTGGCGACCTAACCCGGTTGTAATCCAGCTCTGGTTCGGGTTCAGATGGAACAGGTGCCAGCCGCTGGCAATCCTAAAATGAATGGGTGGTTAAGAAAATTGATGGATAGGTGGTTCCCAAAGTTTCCAAAAGCAGGATCAGAGGTAGAACATTTCCAGTGGCAAAATTCCCAGTTTAAGGGTGCTTTCACATCTGCAGTGTTTGTTCCGTTTAAACTGAACTCTCATTCATTTTTTCCCTTTGTTTGTTCAGGTGTGAACATAATAAACGGCCACACTGAGGCTCTTTGGAGGAGATGGTGAACTCCAGTGCAGTTTGTTTATGGTGCTAATGTGATCACAACCAACTACCTGGGGTACATTGCAAGTTTGAGCTAAAAAACTTTCTGTAGCCACTTATGCTTTGTATTTTCAATGCGGGAATGTTCAATAGATGTGCAAAGGTCTGTACGGGCAAGCAACTAGCTGGGAAATCAACATAAATTCTCCATGTTCTCCGATAGTCCAAAACAGAGCTCCTTCTTCCTATATTATTTATATATTTATTTTGTTGCTTCTGCTCCCAGACACATCTGGCCAATGAGCGGACTGAACATTCTCATGTGATTTGTAATGACGCATTTTGGCTCACTTTAAATTCATCTGGATTTTCTTCTGTGTGAAAAGAGACCAAATCACAGGGAAAATACTACCAGTTTACAAACTCATCAACTGATTCGGTCCAGAGTAAATTCAAGAGACAGACACTTTCTCTAGATTTTAGATTAGAGTTTTAAAAAAATCCTTTTGATAAATCTCATAGCAGTTGTGCAAGTCTCAGGCTGCTTGAGGAGCTCCCATGAAGAAGAAGAGGCTCGTCCACGCCCCTCTTTTCCACTCCCCATTCATTTACAGCTTCTAGTTCGGCGAGTATCTGTTAGCTAAATGCAGCAGGGTGGCCTCTTATGCATTTATATGGCACGACTGCATTTCATTAACTTTGTGTCTTCTCTCCCCTGCAATTCATGTTTTATTGTGTTCTCTCCGTGTGCTGCCTCTTTTTCCCTTAAATCCAAGCCGTTGTGGCAGATGGCTGCACCTCCCTGACCCTGGTGCTGGCCGAGGATTCCTTCTGTTAAAAGGGTTATCTTTATAAAATTTACTATTTTATACTCTAATATTATATTAAGTGACTTGTTAGTTCAGTAAGTTTATTTTTATTAAGACTGGGCAGAGAAATCTGCCCGGCATACATTACTCATTACAGCTTTCCTAGTATCCAAAATGGAGGAAAAAGGAAAAATAAAACAACAAGAACAAAAAAAGTGTAAAAGTTATTTACACCTGTACCCATGTAGCCAAATAGTTTTGTACATTATCTCTTTTGAAAGACATAACTGAATTTGACATATTCATTATTATGTCAGAGTTGTTCATTATTTCATCCCAACAACAAAAAGGTTTCTTTAATACCTTTTCCCAATATTTACCTGATAGTAGCTTGTCCTACATTACACTGACATTACAACTTCTTTCCTGAATTGAGAATAAAACCTTTGTGCAAAGTCTAAGAGTGACTTTAATTTTACTCTGAACAATATTCACATTATTTTCTAATAAAACATTTGAAATTACTATTGTTATTTGACACTATATGAATCAAACTGAGTTTAACTTTCACTTACTGTTCTGTTCTATTTGGGAAGATTTTAATTCGGTGCCATTTACAAGCTTTTTTTATTTAGATTTGTTTTTGCAGAAAGAGTGTGTTTGTAGTGAGAAACAGTCAAAAGAAACAAGGTAAATGTTGTCTCTCTCACCTGTTCCTCCTCTCTGTATGAGGAGTGTTGCTTCTGCTCCCACAGGACACTCTTTGAGCATCTCCACCACTCGTCCATGTCCAGCTGCAGCCACTGACTGCTGGTTTACCTCCAGGATCAGGTCTCCTTCTACCAGCCCCGATGCTCCCTGTGAGCCCGCGTCTAGCACCTGCACCACATCATCATCCACCGTTACTACACTTGGCTTCATGGTACCTTCCAATCTCAAACATAAAACTGCTTTTGTAAACCACAATCAATAAAAATGGGTTACAGTGGAAAGCTGCAATTGCCCACAGTGGGACCTAAATTCTAAAATCTTCACCGCACATGTTGTACTGTTTAAAGATTTATAGGAACAGCCATCTGAGCTACTTCGATTCAAGAAGACTAAGAAATTCTTAAAACAAAAGGGGAAAAGCACAGATGCTGTCATGTTGGTGGAGACAGATGTATATTGTGGTGCAGATGTTTTATTGTACACATACAACTGGGATGAGGATTAGCATCTGTCACATTCCCAATCAGCGACTCTAATTTATATCTGTTCCTTCTTTCCAGGTATTTAAGTATGCAGGGTGGGAATTTTCCCCCTTTTTGCTCCACACCTTCCGGAGACTTGATTCGTACCACATTAGTAGATAGCAAACCCAACACAGGGTGAGCTCACTTTGTTCTTCTTATCTCGATCTCTTTCTACCACGTTGTGTTGACCAAATTAAATTTTCTCTGACCTGCTGTCGTAACTCTACTTCAAGTTTAATTTGTAAGTCAGCTCGACTATTTTAGCCGACTGCGGAGAGTTTGCACTTGAAAGAACACATTTAATTCCTGAAAAGCTGAATAAAAATTACAATTAAAATATTAAACAGGTCTGAAGTCGTTCACTGATTGAGGAGGCGGCGTTGGGACACTTCACCTGTTTAACTCGCTGACCGGTAGGACTGTCGGCGATGGTGAACCCAAATCCTTCTGCTCCTTTCACCATGGTAACTGTTAGCAGCTCTGCCCCTTGTGCTGTTGCCCCGGCAACAGCCCCAGTCCCAGAAGAGGCCATTGACACGTTGTCATTGTGAGGTGTGAGCGCCGATGCCGAGCCGGGCGTGGTGGGCGGCAGGGATGAGCCGTCCAGATGTGTGTCTCCGGGATGGGAAGCTCCGGCCTGGGCCAGAGCCTGACCAGGAAGCTGGGAGCTCAGCGACAGGTACTCCAGGTACGGGTCATAGCTGCCGCGACCATTCACCACCAGCGGGCGGTGCTCCAGCCCAATGGGCGTCAGGGAAGCGCTGGCCGCACCGCTTGGGTCCTCGGGGTCGAAGGGCAGGGGATACCCTCGACAGAGCACGAGGGTCACGCTCTGACCGATCGGTACAGACTGGAAAAGTTTGACCACATCGGCGTGCGTCGTGCCAAGCACGCAAATGTCATTAATGTAGACGATGACATCACCTGAGGGAGGAGACAGGAGCAGCCTCAGTCACATGGCAGAATGTCACAGTAGATGCAGAGAAAACCAAAAGATCTGTTGTCAGCGGCTCATGTATGACATAGTGTGCAGTAAAAATAAAGGTCTCATCTCTCTGCGGCATCAGAACAAGTTCGCCTCTCAAAAGTGCCACACAAGTATCATGGTATCAGTCCACTGCCACAGCAGGCGACCAAAGTGTATGTGTGAGACAGAGAGATGAGACAGGGGTCAGAGTCTTGATGAGTATGATTTGTGCAAATTGACAGAAAATCTCAAAAATTCAAATGTGTAAATACCTACAGTCTCATGCACTGCGCATTATAACCCTCCGACTCCATCTCACAGTCGAAAACCCAAAATGCGTGAGTACCATTGTTTAAAAGATTGTGTGTGTATATGTGTGTGTTCAGTTTCCTTCAGCACACCCATCCTGGCTGGTGGTGTCTCCTCAGTATTAGAACTTTAGATTGCTCTGCCTGGTTGATTGATAACATTTTTTTTCTGCACACCAATAACAAAGAGGTGAAATAACTTCACAAATACGACACTAGATACTCCGTCATCTCTGCTGTAGTTTGAACGTGCGGAAAGTTATGGATTTCAGCTTTAAATCCACAGCCCCATGACAAATACAGCTGCCTCAAATCCTCTATTTCACACTTCTAGCGGCGCTCTCTGTCACACATGCAGACACGCACACATTCCCATGAGCATGTGCGCACACACAAACATACACCATACATGTCGCATGCACAATCGTACACAATCCCTAAGAGCAATGCTGCACAGCTCAAATAGGCCAGCTAATCTCAGCCAGGGAGTGTCTGCGTGCAACTGTGTGCGAGTGTGAATGTGAATGTGTGTGCGCTCTGGCAATGTCACAGAGTGTAGAGGAGCAAGTTGGAGAGAACAGAAATCAGAACAGAGAGAGAGAGAGGAGGGGGGGAGGCTGACAGACCAGGAGAGAGGGATGGAGAGAGGAAAAACCAGAGAGGTAGAAAGAGAACATGGATGAAAACACACTGAGGCTGAAAACAGAGGAGAAGTGTCAGATGACATGGTTAGATAAGGAAGCATAATAAAGGGTAAGCTGCAGAGACAAAGAGAGATGGAGATAAAACAGAAAGAGATAGAATCCAGATAAAAGAGAAACTGATAGGCAGAGGGAGAGACATAAAAGCACAGAGCAGGAGCTGAAAGCAGGAAGGAGGAATCCCAGCTCTGAAATGAGCTCTAAATGAGCAGTTTAGGCACCGGCCGTGCCAGGCATGAGGCCAGCTCGCAGGTTCGGAAGAGAGCACACATGAAGCTTGTCCTCCTCTGATCCTGTGACGGTGGCCTACTGTGATTTTTCTAACATTGGCTTTTTATCTTAAACCTAAAAACTGGCTTTTGCGTGTGAAGTTTAAAATAACCTATGGAATCTGCGTTTTCATCCTCAACAATATACTAGTAATGAACTGGATTTAGGACTTTATTCAAGGACACCAGGAATGAAAACACACACTGGCTGCTCCGAGGATCCAATCTGTACCTCTCCACACACAGCAATGCAGGTTCTTTCCAGCCACTAAGCGAGCCACGTGAGACAGCATTGCTGCTCGTTTGTGTTTACGAATCAAAGCACAAACACATGTCTGGGGGTGTCTGACACTGGTACACCTGTGTACAAATTATTTTACCTGGACTGTTTGTGTTCCTGCTGTTTGGCTATCAAGGCAGATTGAATCTCCTAATGAAGTAGGTGGTGTGTGGGCTGATGTCAGTTATGGCCAATCAAACCTTTTTTCTCTCCATCTTATTAAAAGGAAGATGTTACAGTGCACTGACAGAGGACAGGGTGTACTGGGAGGAAACTGGAGTCCTTGTCTGGGACGTACAGTGCCACAGGCATAAATATAGGGCATCCCAAATATGCCAACAAGGACAAATGATGCCCATGAATTCTTATTTGTGTGGATGTGGAAACAATAGCAATAGATTTTAAATTTCCAGGAATCTTGGGGTACACAGGCAATTTTTTTCTATATATTGATACCATTTATTATACATCACAGGGGACTTATAATAAATGATAACTGGACTTGAATTGGATTTGAGAGAAACTGAAGAAGACTTTAATAAAGAAAAACACAGGAATCACGGGAAGAAAACGACATTGACCTTAATAACACATGCTCGTATAAAAAACCGAGACAGAGAGCTGTATATTTTGCCACAGAGGACCAACTGTGCCTCCTATTGGTATTTTGTATATGACTGTAAAAGTCCTTTTAGATGTGGGTATGTTACAGGTATGGTTGATGGAAAGAAAATAGCCTGCGCTACTTGGAATCAACTCGCAACTAAACACATTTATATTATTGTGCTCTTACGACCACTCCGCCATACATTCATATTCATATAGTGCTTTATTCTATGCACTGTACGCGGATCATGAGGAACAAACCATTACCATTAGTTTTGAAAATGTCCAGAACTGAAGTCATTGTGGAGAAAAATCCACAAATATTTAGAATCAGTATTTAGGACCACAACTCCATTTGATGCCAAGACAGTGTAGCTATTTCATGAAGCTACTACTTATCTGGGTTCATGTCATTCCCCTAACCCGAGCCTGGCCCCAGGATAGGTAAACCGGACCCTTTTTTTGTCATCATGGGGGTTTTCAGAATCAATCTTTCTCTGTTCTCTCATCCAGGACCAATTTGCCCTGGGAGACCCTACAGCATAGCTCCTGGGATCACTGGAATGCGCAAACCGCTCCACTGTGATAAGGTTTCGATTCACACGGGAACACTCAAACTAAAGAAGACAAATACTTAATGAGAGTACTACTCGCTGAAGCCGCCACAGCCTGATGCACCACAAATTGAAAATTGGTTAAAAATCCTTTATGACACCTACATAATGGAACGACTGTCCTTTTCTTTAAAACTACAGCAAGATAAGTTTAAGGACTTGTGGCCAAAATGGATTGCATTTATCACCCACTTAGACCAGGCTTAACCTAACTGGAGGGGGCACTTATATTTTTGTTGAGATGGAAACAGTAACACTTAAAACTTGTGTGTGTATCGCAACAGGAATAGAGAACGAGGAGAAAAAGTGCAACCACCTTGTAACATATTGTAAAGTTATACAGAAAAATTGAGAAATTAACACAATGTAGAGGTTTAAAGTTCATGCTATGGTACCATTTTCTTAATCTATAGTTTAATGACTGTAGAATTTAAGCTGCACGCTGACATATATTTTATTCAGTATTGTATCTTCTACATGAAAAAAGAAAATAAATCTATAAATCTGACGAAGCTGAGGCTGCACACACGCACAACCTTAATATCTTTTTATCTTTTAATATTTCTTAAGGAACAATGATCTCTCTACCGCACTTTAGAAGGTACACGGTGTTGAAATACTTGTTACAGAAAACTACTGACTTTGACTTTTGAAGAGAGTTTTGAAAAGACTTGAATACTTAAGAACGTAAAGTAATTCACCCAATCGTCCAAGATCTCTGTGCGCACTGCTATCGGGATCTAAATGGTTGCTCTTTATGCTACGAAATCTCTGGATTTGTTCTGACTTTTGTTGCTAAAAGTTACACAGTAACTCAAAAAAGCACTGAATACTAACACTGCTGTTTTCTGTGGATTTTTTTAGGAACCAGACATGTTGACAGAACCTGCCAACAGACAGGTAAAAATTCAAACTCCTGCCAGCACAAAGCTCTCTGTATTTGATCTGCCATGAGAAAAAAAAATAAAGGTCCATAACACTGAGGTGTCACAGTAATGAGGGAGTGCTTAAACATTTCTACAAACATTACACTATCAGCAGTGACAGCGGTGACAGCTTGCAGTTTGTTTAAACCTCAATTTATTTTGAAACCAGTTGTCAAAATTGCACGCTACATATAATTACCTGTGTCCATTTTTCCATCCTGAGCAGCAGGTCCATCTGGTATTACGCTCTTCACTTGCAGGAACTCGTCGGGCTCGTCGCCTCCTATAATTGTAAAGCCAAATCCCATGTTGCTCTTCTGCAGGGCTGTCGATAGGAAGGTGCCCTTCAGCTGGGTTGGGTCCCTCGTAAACAATGGCTTCTCTGCGTTTGGATAAAATTGTGAGGGACAAATTTACACCATATTTTCATTTCTAGAACTGTTGAACATTGTGTTATTAAGTCATTTTTTTGCTTTTACATGATTTATTCAGCACTGGATGCATCTATTGTAATTTTTTTCTTAATGCCAAAACTTGAGGATACAATATCCTGATAATCTCGCTGGAGAAAAGCAGTTTTTACTCAGATGAAGGAGTAATAATGTCCTGCTGTAGTATGTCATCATACGCATGCCTGGACCACTAGGGGCCTTAGGGCTGGCATGTTCTCTGTCCCCCGCACTGCCTGTGATTTCCATTCGACCCTGTACACTGTGACACTGTTAATCTGCCCCATCAAACACTCGTGAAACAGCCCACTCTATGACATAAGCCGTGAAAAGAGGAATAAAATGCAAAGTATTCAATCCAGAATTTCAGCACTGGAGGGAAAATGTGTAATTATTTCAAAAATGCATTAGCGTGAGATGGCCTCAAGACCAAGGCTATGTGCTACACACATTCTTTCTGCAGTCATGGCATTTTCATATTTGTGCAACTGCATGAGCCTGTCAGCATGTTTTCATGTAAGTACTGGACACGGTGTGGAATTGTACCTCTGTAAATTGTAGGCAGCGGTAGAGCAGAGAGTCCCTGGCTCTGCATCTGCCTCTGCTGCTCCAGGCGTCTCTTGGCTTCCAGGACCGGGTTCTCAAACTGAGTCCTTCTATTGATGTGACTGTAAATACAGTGCATTGTCACAAATTATGAACAAGGACAGATTAAAGCCTCTCTGAAAGCCAACAGAAATACCACAGTGCAATGCTTTATTAGAAATGTGTTCACAGCAATCATGCTTTTATTTTATATTTTTGTGAACCTTGAATTCAGAGGTATTCAAGTGCCAAAAGTGAGTGCTCATTCATAAAAAAAAATAGCAGCTTTCCACGTTTTAAATCACCAACATTTAAAAATCTGCTGAGTTAAATAACTCCTTTTTGAAGGAAAGGGTTGTTAGTCTTGCTGAGAGCCCAGCTCTTAGTCAAATTTTCAGCTGCTGTTGCTAGTAAATATTAGCACTCTCCTCAAGTAAAAACAGCAGAAGGATGGAGATAAATTGCCAGAAAATATCTGTGGAACATGTTTCTGCTGGATGTAAAACTAATGTCTGGCAGGTGTTTGCAACCACGATCACTGTAACAGCTTAACAACACAAAGCTAGTTTATCTAGTCTGTAATTCTGATACAAATCTGTAATTTGTATCAGAACTGCAACTCCATCTACAGTTTGTTAAAATTTAATAATGCATTAAATTTCATGACTATGGTTATGACTTGGGTGTAAAATATAATTCCTTTAGTAATTCTTAGGCGCAATTAAATTATATAAATAAGCACATTTTGTAAATTAATGACAAAACAGAAACAGCAGCCTCTTAAAACTGTATCTGAATAAAAAGAGCAACAAAAAAAGTGTGTTTGTCATATAACCTGCAGGACAGCCCTCATAAGCAAGCGCTTTACTTTAAAGCTTTAATGAAATAGCTGTAATATATGAAAAAGAAATGGGAATTGAGTCATTTATAATTCATAACGAGGCGTTGTAGCGCATGGAAATGCATTTCCTGTTTTACTCCAGAGTGGCTGGTTTATCCAAAGACAACGGGGAAACTTACTCTACGTAGTAGCTGCCGTAGATGGGGTCATCTATCTTCTCCCAGCCGTAGGGCAGCTCTGAGGGAAAGAAAAACCAGATAAGGGAAATGAAGTCAGTCAATGCTGAGAGCTGAGGGAAGGAAGGTAGACTCTAAATTGAACCACTGAGGGGAGACGGCATGAATCTCCGAGCTCACAGCTAGACGCTCCCAAGCGCTCCTTTAATAGACAGACAGCACTTCGATCTGCAGTGGTGGCTTCTTCATGGAGACGCGAATCACAACAAAGACGTCAGCCCAAAACAGGGTGGGAGGAAAAGAACATTTAAATCATCTGACACCTCGGCCTGCCTTCTTTCTCTTTTCTTTCTCCGCCTGTTATCGTGAGCACAAATCCTTCAAGGCCAAATATCAACAACATACTACTTCATGTTTGTCTCCGTCACCCACCCACTTGTTTTCGCCTTGGACAGCTTCCGTGGCTGTTGTGTTAATTGTCTCCTCCTCTCCCTCCTCTGGTTCTGTTCCCTTCTCACTTCA
Source organism: Pundamilia nyererei (assembly GCF_000239375.1). Lineage (NCBI taxonomy): Eukaryota > Metazoa > Chordata > Actinopteri > Cichliformes > Cichlidae > Pundamilia > Pundamilia nyererei. Next base: position 348,125 of record NW_005187571.1, on the reverse strand, counting down.
TCCATCCCTTCGCTGATTTATCTCTCCTCTCTCTATTATAAAGGAACTGGGTCAAGGGGCTGCACAAACTCCTGTACTCAATGCCGGGTTTCTTCTAATTTACTTCTAACTTTCCACTGTGGTGCACAATCATGCCAAACACACCTTGTACAACATGTTGTTGTGAGCTCCCTCTGCCGGTTTTTGCAAAATTCAAGATGTTTTGGTTTTCTGGTTTAGCACTCAGCTTGCAGGAAGCTATAAGAAACACAAGGGTGGGTTTAAATTGCACTATAAGATTGAGCTAACATAGAAAAACACACACACCTACTCAGCAACAGTCCATCTGTTTCCCTCCCACTCAGACATATACCGGATATATAGCATGTCTCATTAGCATTAGTGCTCTTGAAGTGTTCATCCTATTTCTCGTATTATTTATCTTCGGGTCTTAAATAGTCTCATTCGTGTAATTTATAGCTGAAACCTGTGAAAAACTAAGTACACCCCATGATTCAGTAGCTTATACAACCAGCTTTGGCAGCAATAACTCTAAGTAATCGTTTTCTGGACGACTTCATCAGTCTCTCACATCATTGTGGAGGAATTTTGGCTCACTCTTCTTTACAACATCAGTTCATTGAGGTTTGCAGGCATTCGCTTAAGGTCCCACCACAGCAATTCACTCAGGTTGAGTCTGGACTTTTGACTGAACCATTGCAACACCTTGATTCTTTCCTTTTTCAGTCACTGTTGTAGACTTGCTGCTGTGCTTGTGAGCAGTGTTCTGTTGCACAACTGATTTTGAGCCAAGCTTAAGCTTTTTTCCAGATGGTCCCACATTTGACTCTATAATACTTTGACATGCGATGAGAATGGTGGACTTAATGACTCAAAGTGCAGCTGCCGTGTAACAAGCCCAAGTTATCAGCACCGTGCTGACGACTGTTCCAGAAGTCTTTTGGGTTTGTATTTTGGCTACATTTTAAATACTTGTTCACTCTTTTTCTAATTCTGCTGTCATGAAGTTTAACATCTAACATGCTAACTGAGGCCTGCAGAGTCTGAGATTCAGCTCTTGGGTATTTTGAGTTTCCCCTGATCACTACACGGTCTGACCTTGGGATAAATTTATTGGGACGTCCACACCTGAATGCTCCAAACCAGCAAACTGCCGAAACTTACTGATGATCAGTTAACCAAGTGCATTTGATTAGCAGTGCTTGGTTGGTGCTTACCTGCGTAATTTCTAGCAGCAAGGTTGTACTTAGTTTTTCAGAGGACTGCATGGAGTCTAGTGAAAAAATGCATTTTTCACACGACTGTAGACGGTCACTTTCCACCACTAATAAAGCAAAGGTGATGAACAAAGAACGAAACTACTGTCACGCAGATTACAGATGAGGCTAGAAGAGAAGCACCGAGGGAGGCGAATAAAAACATGGGCCTAGTGTGTGTGTGGTCAGAGGGCCCGATGGCGCCAGTGTCCGGCAGCCTCGCCTCTGTCAGTGCGCCCCAGGGCGGCTGTGGCTACAATGTAGCTTCCATCACCAGTGTGTGAATGTGTGTGTGAATGGGTGGATGACTGGATATGTAAAGCGCTTTGGGGTCCTTAGGGACTAGTGAAGCGCTATATAAATACAGGCCATTTACCATTTAACGCTGTTGCATTTGTAACGGAAAGGTGTGTGGCTGTGGTGTGTGTGTGGGTTAGCGGTTTTGCTTTATACCTCACTCGTTTGCACAATAGTTTCAAGACTTGGTCTTTAAATTTAGGACTGACCAAAATGTATTTCTAGCACTGACTATTAAAATCTGTAAAGCACAAAAAGTTTAAAACGAGTTCCTGGGCTGATAATAATTTTATTTGTTTGGTGATCAGGTTCTTTGGTCAACTTTAAAAGTCCCCCTGTAAAAATATAATTGTTATAATTGTATTTACATAAAATATCTTAGTTCAAAACATCAAAATTTTCTCATGATTTTACAGATTATTTATCCTGTAAAGAAGTTTGTAATGTAGTAAAACGTCTGTGAAGCACAAGAGTTTCCACACTCAATAGTTTTTATAACAAAAACCAATCAGTCGATGTGTGTACATGCTGCTTTATAGATTAATTAATAATGTGAGGTCATTTATTGATTCTGCCTCTAAGCAGAAGAACGTTTCATTAAATTTGGAGGAAATTTGTGGAAATTGTTGTGAAAACACTGAACATAAAACAACATATTTAGATTTCTCAAAGCAACATAAGAGCACATAACTCAAGTATTAAAAGAGACATTTTTTAAACAGTACAAATCCGAAACACAGCCTGACCCACTTAAAGAGTCACACACCCACCCACACCCACCATCAGTCCTATTATTTTTACAATTATTTGGTCCGTGTGATACTGATTCAGCGACATCATCCCGCCGCGTTGTAATAAATTTATGAACAGATCTGTGATGTAGATATAAATGATCCATGTGTGAATGTGTCAGTCTGTGTGTGTGTGTCCTGCTGCTGAGCATGCTGACTGTGCAGCCCAAGGTGAAAGGGCTGCACGCCTCAATTATCGTTCCTCTGCTTTACTGTTTGCTCAAGCCGCCCGTGCCGCACCGCCATTACCTTAAATGACCCTTCTAAACCTCGAGGTGAAAAAGCCTGATGGATTCATACTTCAAACCACCTTAAATTCCTTACCACCCTGTCCACGAGCCACCTTAAATGTCAGCCTAAGTCATCCACTAGTCGCTTTCCCTCCCCCTGAACTGAAAGGGAGACAGTTTCCATGGAAACCACCAGTGGAAGTCTTTCTTTTTTTCCCCCCCTCGCCCGAGCTGAGGGCTCTGTCTTGTCTCTATTTCCTGCCGCGGCAATACAGAGAGCGAGGGGTGTGTGTGTGTGTGTGTTTATGTGTGTTTTTAAGCATTCAATCGAGTCAGTATTTGCGGTGTGCGCGCGTGTATGTGGGGGAAGTGCGTGTGTGTATTAAAAATGGCTGAAATGTGTCATCATCTCTGACATTAAATCAAATTCCTCGTGTGTCTGAATATAGCGTGAGCATTGAGGGGGCTCACTTGTGTTTGCTCATTAGTGTGTATGTGTATTGCTGTCTCTCTTGACATAAAGTCTAATTGTGATTCCTCTGCATTAGATGACTCATCTTCCCTCTCACAAAACGTCTCTCTGACCAACAGGAAGCCACGAGCAGATACAATGAACTCATCTGACTCATCTGACAGCAAAGAAGCCAACAATGACTTCAAGAATAAACTCAAAGAAATACAAATTCCACAAGATTTCCATGTAGGGCTGCAAAAAAGGATTTTCAACATCATTCTAACTAGAAATTATATTTGTAATGACAGATAAATCATTCGATTTGCAGCATCAGCAAAATAGTAAAACCTGGCATATTAAAACGAATTATCTGACCAACAGCAGAAACTAAAAAACTGGAAAAATCTCCCAGATGAAGACTCCCTCTTAAAAAACTAAGTAGAACTGTGAGAATTTTTCCTCAGGTGCATTTTTTAAACCATTTTGCAGTCTAGCTCTAGACAGCATAGACAGAAAATACAAAAGAGCTGTCAAGACAGAAACGTATAAAACAGTGATTGCAGAAAAATGAGAGTGAAAAGATGAGAAAACTCGAGACAGAGAAATGGTCGTGGTCCAGACATGACTCAGTGTAATAACAGTGATGAAACTCTGAGGTAACATTTTTAGCGTCGCTCTCTGAGAGTGTGCTCCAGCGCTCTTTGTATGCAAGCCTGAACCCATTTCCATCTATCGCAGCTAGCTGCAAACACGGTTTTGACACTGTGACGTTGGCCTTAGTGAAAAATCCCGCCTCTGAATGACAATAAACAGTATGTTTTTGTCGACAGCGCTGGGATTACTTGGAAGATGACGCAGGGATTGATTGCGTATGTAAGGCAGAATTCAAAACAACTCTTGGAGGGACTTGAAGCTTGTCCTGTTTTTTCCTGCTCTGAGCGAGAGAAGGGATATGTGCTTGAGTTATGGAACAAAAGACTAATTGACAAAAAGAACCAGATCTGAGGTGACAAGCCTTTGAACTCTGGGATTGAGTCTCAGCAAATACATACATTACAATGCACACAATGGTTGTAAATTTGTGCAAACACATAAAGCACAAACAGCCATCTTCTCAAACTCAGCCAAAAGATGCAGCATGTGAGCAAAAGAACGCAGAGGCTAAGTGAAGGGAAAGGGAATAGCGAATGAGGATATGAAATGCTCAAGGAAAGTGGAGCAAAAAGACCAGACGTGGAAGCAACGGAAAGGGAATAACAAGAGGGAAGAAGGAAGAAAAAAAAAGCACTGATGAAAGTGTGTCTGAATATTTTTCTGTTTCCTGCCTGAGGCTATGAGACTCTGGGAAATCCTTCAGGCAGAGGGGCAGTTAAAAACAGCACCACCTCTTCTTGATGTTCCCATCCCACATTTATTGTTTTATTCACGCCCCTTGCATAATTTGATATCCTTGCTTTCATGCATATTTCATCATCTGAAAATTACATGTCCATTAAAGTGGGCAAAAATGGAAAAATGCTTTTAAATTATCACGTTTTACAGCGGGAGCACCAAGGTATTGCACAAACATCAAAAATTTGGCAGAACATTATATCACCAAGAGCTACAGGAGACCATTACAAAAAAAAAAAAAAAGAACAGTGCGAGTAATGTAAGGATGGGGATGCTGGATTAAACTACTACATATCCTTCTGTCATCCCATGTGCTTGCTTAGCTGTTTATACCAAAAAAGAAAATTTCCTGGCATCTAAACCTGTTTTCTGGAAGACATTAATTCATAGGTGCTGTGAGAGGACGTGATGTGTCATCCAGGGCCTTCACAGACGCTCTGCTAACAGTCTTTGATCCAAATTCCTCTGCCAGTAGTGATTACTTAAGCATTAAATTCCTTTAACAACTGCTTCCTCCGAAGACGGAAACAGGCACAGCAAAAGATTAAAAAAAGAAAAAAGATAACTCAACTTCACACAGTGAAGGCAAAAAGAAAGAAACTGAAAAGTAAAATAAAGTGTCAAAAACTGCAGTTTCTTAAATGGCCACTAGAGGGTGACTCTACTAGCGCGTCAATCCTCTCGAAAAATAGTAGTGTGCAAAAGTCTTGAGCCAAAATGGGTGTCTTCAATTAAGTTCTGCTGGTTTCTTGAAGGGCAGTCTTTGGATGTTGGCTGCTTTTTGTTTCATTTTGTGTCCAGAAAAGCCCACTCTGTCAGTGTGGGGTTTATCCATGTATGTTTGGGATCATTGTCATGCTAAAAACGATGCTATAGCCAATCAAATGGCTTCCAGATAGTGTTGCATTGCCTCCACCATGTTTTACACTCACTGGTGTACCTGAAAGTCCAGGTGCAGGTCAGATCTGTGTCAGGTCTTCACACAATATTTTTTCCTATTTTTTAAGAACATGACTTTCAGATACTGTTCTTCTGCTCTTTTTTAATATCCCTGGCACTTCTTTTGTCCTCCACTTGTCCAGTTTCCTAATTTTTTTAAAGACACACTGCACACCATCCTGAGATATACCAAGTTTTCAGCTAACAGGTTTTTGGGGGGGAATAAAAAAACCCAAACAATTTTATGCCTGTCAAACAAACTGTGGTATGTTTGGCATTTTTTAAGCTGTCTGTTAAGTTAAAGTGCCTTTTTTATGCTTGAATGACTCAAAGGTCAGTGCTAAGTGGCTTAACAATCAAAAAACATTTCTCTGAAAATGGTAAGGTGCAAGGACTGGACTGAAAATGAGTGAAAAAGCAACCAATGTCCAAAGAACTACTTGCAAGACCTGCAAGTCTGGAGAACTATTGTTCATGACTTTAAAAAAACTAAAAGAAAGTCTTCTTCCTTTAGGGGCAGGCTCGAGAGTTTTGCACAGAAATGTATGTAAATGTTTTTTAAAAAAGACAAAAAAAAGATGGCGACACCGAAATGTTAGACTTGAAGGTTCATTGGAGTTTCTCCCAAACCACTGGGAGGCGCCACTTTGCCTACGTCCACTTTTACATACAGAGCATGAAACTAATTTTCAGTGAGAGATTACACGGAGCTCCATAAGCTATTGTAGCTGCTGCTAAGCACAACGGGACCTGATGCCTTTCTAAAAGATAAAGTCGTAATCGGATCTGACAGAAACTTTACAGGCATCCTCCACAGCAAAGCTAAAGTACTGTCAGCCATGTTCGTGAAAAGAGTCTGAACCAACAACTTATTGTGTGTGTGTGTGGGAGAGAGTAAGAGCCAGTTTGTGCAGAGCTGAGCGCCGTTATTAGAATTCCTGTCACAGTCTGGGCCTTTACTGGGAAGAGGAAGAGCGATAGCGAGGCAGAGAGTGAGGGAAAGACAGGAGAAACTGAAGAGAGAGACTGAAAGGGGAGAGAGGGGGAGATGTGAGGTGAGGGAGAGGACTGAAGGGATGAAGAACAGAGGAGAGGTAGAAGGTATCGATTTAGAGCTTGTTCTGGCGGATCACATCACAAACTAATTCAGTGGCCGGCTGTGACAGCAGCAGGGACGTTAGATCACCTTATCGTCATACATCTCATCACGCTGTATCACCACTGCGCTTCAATGTGTAGCAGAATAACGGATGCAAATCTTTCCTAAAAATTTCTGTGTTGTCAGAGTCGATTTTTGCTTTGCTTCATTAAAACTGCTTCTAAACAAACCCCAAAGATAATGATGCTGACACGTATAAAGAAAAGGCAGCAAATCAATAAATTACCTAATCTGACCAGCTAATAAACTGTACCTTATTCTTCTCTCGTCCACACATCCACACACACCATTCTCGTGCTCTAAACACGAGGGCCACAAAATCGTAAACAGGTTAGAGAGGACTAATAACACACCGTTTTTGAGACCTTTCTTTCTTCCTTCCTGGACAGACGTTGCTGCTTTGACCTCGAAACATTTATTCAAGACAGAGAGTGACAGGTCAGGTCAATGCTCCCCGACAGTGAACATATCACGAGAGTCAAACACACCAAAAGGTTTCGGAGCTGCTACACTGGACCAGCCAAAACGTATTCATCCTCAGTGGCAAATAATCCCAAAGAAATACACTTTTTGCTCCTGTTTGAGTAATGTTTGCTAAAAACTGCACTGCCCAGCTTTTTTAAGATAACAAATTGGCCCTTTCGCCAACAATAAATCTCCATAGGTAATTTGTTTGTAAAAGATTTATGTCTTTACTAGAGCAGCTGAACTCTCCAGACTTTAAAACACAATAAACTGTGTTTTATACTGGAGTGATACATTCTGAAGCACACAGTTATGGTTACAGGCCAGTCATTTTTATTCGAGGTCTTAATTTAATTTAATTTTTTTTAAATTATTGAGTTGTTTTGTTCAGTTAATGATGACAGAAAATAATAACTGAAGCATTTCATTCCCTTTGGCACCTTTGGCTCATTCTCAGGCCGTCTGAATACAACCTGCCCTGCTCCATGTGTGAAGTTCATTTTTCCCATCTGTCCCTGCTTTAGTCCTCACACAATGTAAAGGCATCGTGGACCTGGATCTTCAGTGTGGTCTCATGATTTACTCTTTTGGAATGTGTGGATTGTGATTCTGGTTCTCTATTTGTTTCTGGTCTTTAGCTTATTGTGTTCTTTCTTATGATCCCAGTTCTCTTCTGTGTCCAGTTTCTCATAGTCTTGCCCTCTGTTTGTAGTCTGTGTTCTAGTTTATCTTTAATGGTCCCATCCTGTTTTCCCAGTAATATCCTCGTGTCTGCGTGGTTTGTGTGTCTTAGTCCTGGTCTCAGTGTTACTTCCCATTTTATTTTGAAAGTCACACGTCTCGTGTCCGTGTGCCACTCCATCATCATTTTGTTAACTCGGTCTATTGACAGCAAACAGCAATAAAGTTGTGTTTAAATTCAGCTCCTAATCCTGCCTGCCACATGACAAAAGGCCTGTTTTTCCTTGAAGTGCATTTGCTCTTCAGCTTCAAGATTCAATCAAATCCTTGTGAGAGGAATTTTTTTTTCATGCAAATATAATAAATCAGCCCCTACAGGTTGCTGGAAAATCTTAAATCTGAAACCCGTCAGCAGCTTAATACTCAGTTCTGACTTGAAAACCACAAACTTTTGACTTTGTTGAACAAATTAGTGGATCTAACTCTATTCAACTAGGGTGGCCTAAATACCTTTGGCTAAGCACTGTGTACCAGTGCAGTCCTAACTATAATTATAACGTTTACATCCTTTTGAGGCAAGCGGTGCTTTCCTTTCACACAGTGATCCCACAGATGTGCTGCTAGCCACAGACGCAGACACACATATACACCTATCACTATATACCACACAGAACATGTAACACATCCTGGTCTGATCATTTCTACCTTAGTAGCCAAACTTTTTTTTCTCACTTTTACAAATAATATATTTCTCCTATTACCGTTTATAAAGAGTTTTCTCATATTCACATTCTTTACCTTTTCACGCTGAAAAAGTCTGAAGAGATCTCCGTTTTCTAAATTAGAATTTGAACTAGCTTTAAACATTTTCCCCTCGCTGAGTGCACATACAGTTTTGCTCTAAAGTTCATTATTTTCTCAACATTTGCCCGATAGGCAATAAAAGGACATTTAATGAAAGAACTACCTTCCTCTCTGCACATCTTGCAAGACAATCATATGCTTAATGATCCATTCTCAGCAACAAATCTAAACCGGGAGAGTTTATTAGCCCAGTTTAGTCTGTCTGGGTTTCAACCTTCCTGTACGAGTACACCCCCACAAAACCTGTGGAGAAAGCTGGGAGCAGTGCACACTAACAAACATCTCAATTTGAGTGTTTTTGTGTTCTTTTTACTCAAGAGGAGCAAACAGGCTGCAACTGTGAGTCTGGAGCAGACAACAGTGGTACACAAACAGCAGAGACAACACACTTCCACAAACACCAAGCGATGAACTTCAGATAAACTAAAGCTTAAGAGAGAAAAAAATAACTAAATCAGGTTGTTCGCACTCACCGTCTTCCCTGCATTCTTCTGGTGGCTTTGCTTTCTTTGCGAGCCGAGGATCGAGCCATGATGTCGTTTTGGTGTTGTGACTGGAGAAGAAGAAAGAGGCAGATGTAGACGATGGCAATGGAAGGAGGAACGGTGCAAACCGAGGTCAGCGAGACACAGACAGAGGAGATAAGAGAAAGAGCGGAGTGCAGAGTAACAGTAATGACCTGTGTTTGTACGTG